>NC_059429.1:135874305-135950765 GCF_021028975.2 Sphaerodactylus townsendi | reverse complement strand
TTGTGAGCGGGGAAGGGCAAGGAGATTGTAAGCCCCTTTGAGTCTCCTGCAGGAGAGAAAGGGGGGATATAAATCCAAACTCTTCTTCTTCCTCTACCGAAGTGGTGCGAACCGGCTGAATCCCACCACTGGATCTAGCCCTGGGATCCAACTAGCCCTAGGATCCAACTGGTAGGAACCGATGCAGAGCCGACTGCAATGGCCGCATTTCCATTACACCTTTAAATCAGCAGCATTTGGTTTTTTTTCCATACAGCTCCACATTCATTCCTGCCCACAGGCAAGAAAACATGCTTTTAAAAAAAGGAGATTCCACAGCTTCAACTTTTAATCATTGGAAACACCCCAAAGGGCTTACATCACAGTTCTTTGCAGTTATACAACACGGATAACATTTGATTTCTTTCTACTGATTCTTGTTTTTGCAGAGCTGTAGATGTCCATATAGTTCTGAGTACAAAATAAACCCCAAAGCTGCCTAGGAGAATGTTTCAGTTTATCATCGGAAAACATTTCCTCAACTTTCCCCAGCGTTAAAGAGACAAGCCCCCCCCCCGCCCCCCCAAGCAAGCCTGGAGGCTGAATTTCACCTGCTGGAGAAGCAACTCACGAACAATTCACCCAACATCAGATGAGGACAAACACGGACTGAGGGCATGGTTGCAAAGTCCAGGGCCCTCGCCCGTCTTCCAGCCCCAGAAAGAAACAACACGACCCTCCAACTTGGGTTTAAATATAAACTTTGTAAAAAAAACAACAACAGCAAAAGCGGGAGAAACTGATGCTGCTGCTTCAGAATCAGGTTGGCTTTTAAAAAAAATTAAATTAGTGATCTGGTATCTGGAAAATATCTTTAAAAACATAGAAAAACGGGCATTTGATTATGTGGTGTAGTGGTGAAGAAGAAGAAGAGTTTGGATTTATATCCCCCCTTTCTCTCCTGTAGGGGCTTACAATCTCCTTGCCCTTCCCCCCTCACAACAAACACCCTGTGAGGTGGGTGGGGCTGAGAGAGCTCCGAAAAGCTGTGACTAGCCCAAGGTCACCCAGCTGGCGTGTGTGGGAGTGCCCAGGATAATCTGAACTCCCCAGATCAGCCTCCACAGCTCAGGCGGCAGAGCTGGGAATAAAACCCGGTTCCTCCAGATTAGATACACGAGCTCTTAACCTCCTACGCCACTGCTGCTCCTTAGTTGGAAAGGTCTCCCTGGCGTATGCAGCTGGTATTCAGACAACAGCATTTCCCATGGCAATTACAGCAGCATGCAAAAACTTTTCATTACGAAGATTCTTCCTTTCCTTTTCTGGCTCAGCCCTTGGGCAAGAGAAATTCGGGGTGGTGGGTGGGGTAGCAGGATGGGTTTGTTTTCCAAACAAAGATGCCAGCTCTGAGATGCAGTGGGAAGGATATTGCTAGAAAAGGCGTCGCAGAAAGATAATTTGAGGCTATTAACTTCTCAAGCAGAGGTGGGATCCAGCAGGTTCTCACAGGTTCCCAAGAGTAGGTTACTCATTATTTGTGTGTGCCGAGAGGGGGTTACTAATTGGTGATTTTGCCCCGTGATTTTTGCCTTAGTTACGCCCCTCCTCTCAGCAGTAGCGCACAGAACTTGAAGCAGTCTAACAGGAGGTGCACCGGCGTGCGTGGCAGCCTGTGCGCATTCGTTTCCCACCCAAGGACCGGCACAGCGGCTGCGTCCTTGCCACAGCCCCGCCCAGGAATGCCCCGCCCCGGAATGCCCGGCCACACCCGTCGTGCCCAGCCCAGCCCCATTGGCGCTACGCCAGTTTGAATCCCACCACCATGGGAACCTGTTGCTAAAATGTTTGGATCCCACCACTGTTCTCAAGCTCTTTAAAACACACACAGAAAGAGATAGCAGTCGCCTGGCCGATCATCGCCTGGCTGTCTGGTTTTTGACCTCCTGCTGTCAAGACCCTATTAAGACCCGACAAGATTTCAGCTCTTCCCTGGCTCTTGCCATGAGACTTTGGGGTGGATCCAGAGGAAGTTGCAACATGGAAACCCAGCTTATTTCACTATTTATGTCCACTGGGGTTTTTGATTTGGGGTGTGCAGTAACTTCTTTACTGCTTGAGCCAACCAGCAGTTGGCCTTATTTTTGGTTTGCGTGGCTTGGGAACGCTCCGAGTGATTTCCCTCTGCTGGGATCCCGAGGGTGGCGGCTGGAGGGACGTCTGGGAAAGAGAGATTCGTTCAAAAAAATGGAGAGGAGAAGCCCTAAGTACTATCACACAAAACAAAACACTCTCCAGCGGCCAATACGGTAAATCAAATGCAGAAAAACATAATATAATAGAAAGTGCAACAACAAAAAAATCTGAAGTGATCTGAATCCCTTGAAGTCAACCATCAAGTTATGTGGACTATTTTCCCGGTATTGAACTATATTTGAGACTGCAGAATGTGTCTGTGTAAATCTTGATCTATCTATGCCTATTAAAGGTTAATAAAGATAAAGATAAAGAAAGTGCAACAGTGTGATATTAACCAAAAGATGCTGCCGCGAACTCCGTTCCAGCAAAGCCGGCTTGTATGCTGTTCATAGTATCCTGTCAATAAACCAATTTCTGAATCCTGGAGTCTGGTTATTGCAGGCGTCAACAGATCCTGACGCCTGCAGAAATTGAGAAGGGTCACTACTTCCCTCTAATTACATCACACTGGCGAGGAAGCTATCCTCTGAGCCCTGCAGTGGGATACACACAAACACACACAAACACAGACACACCCCGTTCTATTGCTGCGACTGCCTTTTAAAACATATTTTTGCGTTTCATAATTGTGGTAGAAGTTCTGTGTCATTTTAAACAAAATTAGCAACTTGACTGCAGTGTGCATTTTTTGTGTGGTTGTTGCTGTTGCTCAAATCTGAGCTCCTAGGACAGTGATGGCGAACCTTTTTGAGACTGAGTGCCCAAATTGCAACCCAAAACCCACTTATTTATTGCTAAGTGCCAACATGGCAATTTAACCTGAAAACTGAGGTTTTAGTTTTTAAAAAATGGTTGGCTCCGAGGCGTGCGTTACTCGGGAGTAAGCTTGGTGGTAGTTGGTGGCTTTGCTTTGAAGCAATCATGCAACTCTTCCAATGGGTGAATCACGACCCTAGGAGGGTTTACTCAGAAGCAAGCCCCATTGCCAGCAACCAAGCTTACTCCAAGGTAAAGGATTGTGCTTTAGTTCTTTGCATGAAAATCAGTGGGATTTAACAGTGCTTAACAGGGTTACCTACACTGCTTTCCCAAAACTAGGTCTTAGGTTTAATGCTAATAATCGAGCCCAACAGCCCTGGCCAGCCTAGATGTGGGGGGGGGGGGCACTCTGTTTCCGCGTGCCCACAGAGAGGCTCTGAGTGCCACCTCTGACACCCGTGCCATAGGTTTGCCACCACTGTCCTAGGAACTCCAAGTGAAAACCAAGACAGAATTCTCTTGTTGTCAGACATTTGTATCTAGATTGTATCGTCAGCTATGAATAATAATGCATTGTCCTAATTTAGAACTGGGGTCCCCCCGCTTTTTTGAGCCTGAATGCACTTTTGGAACGCAGACGCAAGGTGGTGGGCGCAGTTCCAAAATGGCCACTGTGGGAGGCGGAGTCAGCACCAAATGTCAGGGAATTAGATTGTGCTGAACCAGAGGTGGGATCCAGCAGGTTCTCACCAGTTCCCGAGAGTGGGTTACTAATTATTTGTGTGTGCCGAGAGGGGGTTACTAATGGGGTCCGCTTTTCCACCTCCACGCCCTCGCCTCCCCGAGAGGCATCCTGCCTTTGAACGTGAAGGTTCCATGTAGCAATTGTGACTAATAATGTAACTCCCTGAATTGGGTTAATCCCTCTCAGGTACTGCAATTCATGGATTCTCAGCCTTTCGTGCCTTTTATCTCACCAGTCTCTCTCAAAGAACCTGTGTGTTTCACCATTGCTGTGTTCAGATTTGTGAATTGGGGCCTTTTCTATAATGTGATGATGATTTAGAAATGACCTGGTGCAAAAAATTTTTTGGGGATCGTGGTGGGGTGGCTGCCCATGGGGGGGGGGGCATCCAACTCAGGTTTTGCCCAGGGCTCAGGTTTGCCTGGGTACGCCTCTGTCCCCTTTGCTGAGGGGGGGGATGGCGAGGGAACCTGTTACTAAAATTTTTGGATCCCACCACTGTGCTGAACTCTTAACTCTTCAGCATTTCAGGAAGAAGCTCCCTGCTGGACAGAAGACCCTTTTTAAATGAACACGGGCTTTAAAATATTGTCTTGATTAGATGGCTTCTGTTGCTGAAGCAATATTCTTTTCTTTTTTTAATCTGCAAAGCCAATTGGAAGCCCGGACAGGAAGAGCCACGCTCGGCCCTGCCTACTTTGTAAAGACACTTGGCAGCTGCCACGTAAGGTGTCTATTGGTGCCATAGCGCCATGGGCACCATATTGGGAACCCTGAGCCACTGTATGCAATCAGGGGCGTACCTAGGCAAACTGGCTCCCGGGGACAAAACCTGAGTTTGGCGCCCCCCCCCGGCCCGGCGTATGGGCGGCCACCTTCCCCCCACCATGACCAAACAATGATTTTTTGTACCAGCTCACAAAACACCTCCCACTCCCAGCAAAACATACATGACCAAACACTAAAATTTTTAAAAACACACAAACGACCCTGAAATGTTGGCGCCCCCCCCACGTGACCAAATGGAGGGCGCCCGGGGACATAGGGTACCCTCTGTCCCTAGGCAGGTATGCCACTGTATGCAATCCTGTTCTTACTTTTCTGGGAGTAAAGCTCTGCTCAGTGTTTTGTGGCTGAGTAGGCAGGCATAGGACTTTGCGCTTTTTACCAGTTAATCAACTTGGGGTTTTGGAAGTATAATTCCTCTAGGGTGTTGTGGGTTTTCCGAGTTGTATGGCTGGATCTGATGCCAGCCACAGATGCAGGCGAAATGTCAGAAGAAAATGCTACTGGAACACAACCACGTAACCCGAAAAACCCACAACACCCTCGTGATTCCGGCCATGAAAGCCTTTGACAATACATATAATTCCTCTGTTGCAATGCTGGCGAATGAATGTTTTAAATTCAATAAATGCACACATACATACACCCCAATCCCCCCAAATAATATCATATCCGCCACAGATTTAAGGCCCTTTGGGAATATAAACCCGTGACTCTCCAGCTAGATCTTGAGGCAAAAAGTAAAATGTACATGATGTCTCATTTGGGATGGAATCTGGTTTTTAAGGATTCTATGTACACAGAGCTGTCTCTGGTTGTGCCCAACAAGATTCCCAAGGGAAGTTCATGAGACAGGGCAACTTTGACCCAAACCACACAGCAATCTTGAAGCCACCATGACAGCTTTGGGCAGGACTGGGCAGCTCTAGGGCTGTTGCTGGTATTGACTTTCTGTGGCAGTGAAGAAATCCTCCAGGATGCTCTTGTTGGACTCAAACGTCGGGCGGTCCTCCGGCTTGCTCTTCCAGCACAGCATCATAATTTCATAGAGCTCCTTGGGACATCCTTCCGTGGGTGGCATACGGTAGCCGCGCTCAATGGCACGCATCACTTCCTGTGTTGACATCCCTGTATAGAAAGAAAGAGTCCTGAGCAATTTAACCGTTTATTTATTTTATTTTATATGTACTTTAGACTTTTATACCGCCATATCTGGGCGGTGCACAACATGCAGTAAAAATACAGTCATAAAACAATAATAAATTAGCTAAAACCTATAAAAGCAGCGGGAGACTAACTATAATACTAATAATTATAAGTGTGAGTGGCGCCCGATGACCTATTATTAAATCCTCTCCCAAAGGGAGGAACGGCGAGTCCCACTGGATAATACAAGGCCCAGATGTAAGAGCCAAGAAAGGGGGGGGCACCATCAGTGGCCAGTCCCTCCAACGGCCCGGCGGAACAGCTAAATTTGCTAAATTTAGAAAAATTTAGAAGTTTAAATTTAGAAGTTTGCTAAATTTAGAAAAACAAATTAGAACCGTCAGGAAAGGATGAAATTTGAAGAGCCAGTGTGGTTTAGTGGTTAGAGCTATAGAAGGAGGAGGAGTAGGAGGAGTTTGGATTTATATCCCTCCTTTCTCTCCTGTAAGGAGACTCAAAGGGGCTTACAATCTCCTTTCCTTTCCCCCCCTCACCCACAACAAACACCCTGTGAGGTAGGTGGGGCTGAGAGAGCTGTGACTAGCCCAAGGCAATCCAGCTGGCATGTGTTGGAGCGCACAAGCTAATCTAGTTCACCAGATAAGTCTCCACAGCTCAAGTGGCAGAGCGGGGAATCAAACCCGGTTCTCCAGATTAGAGAGCACCTGCTCCTAAGGTTTCAACACAGTGGTGGCTGTCCGTCCTGCAGCCTCACCTACGTGGGAGCAACTTCAGCCAGGTAGATGGACGAGAGTTTACTGCTCACCTGTGCGATCCTCTTCAGCCATCTCCCCACCCACCCATTTCCTCCACTGGAGGGCTAGAAATATGGAGAGACCACAGGGAAGCCTTTACCCACCTGGATACGGGGTCCGTCCATACGTGATGATCTCCATTAGAAGGACCCCGAAGGACCAGACATCAGATTTTATGGTGAAGCAGCCATAGTTGATGGCTTCGGGCGCTGTCCACTTGATGGGAAACTTGGCGCCTGCCAAGAGAGATCCAAGCAGAGCCGTCAAGAGGGGTAAGGCTGGTTTTCAAGCCAAGGACCAATCCTGGTTCCTAAAATACGTTGTAGGTGCAAACAGCCCCAAAGAGGAGGAGGAGGAGGAGGAGGAGGAGGAGGAGGAGGAGAAGGAGAAGGAGAAGGAGGAGAAGAAGGAGAAGAAGGAGAAGGAGAAGGAGGAGAAGAAGGAGAAGAAGGAGAAGAAGGAGGAGGAGGAGGAGGAGCAGGAGGAGAAGGAGGAGGAGAAGGAGAAGGAGGAGAAGAAGGAGGAGGAGAAGAAGGAGAAGGAGGAGGAGGAGGAGGAGAAGGAGGAGGAGGAGGAGGAGGAGGAGGAGGAGGAGGAGGGGGAGAAGAAGAAGGAGGAGAAGAAGAAGAAGCGGAGGAGGGAGAAGAGGAGGAGGAGGAGGAGAAGGAGAAAGGAGGAGAAGGGAGGAGGGAGAAAGAAGAAGGAGGGAGGAGGAGAAAGAGAAGGAGGAGGAGGAGGAGGAGGGAGGAGGGAGGAGAAGGAGGAGAAGAAGGAGGAGGAGGAGAGGAGAAGGAAGGAAGGGAGGGAGGGAGGGAGGAGAAAGGAGGAGGAGAAAAGGAAGAGAAAGAAGGAGAAAGAGGAGAAGGGGAGAAGAGAGAGAAAGGGAGAAGGAGGAGGAGAAGGAGAGAGAAAGAAGGAGAAGGAGAAGGAGAAAGAAAGGAGGAGGAGGAGGAGAAGGAGGAGGAGAAGAAGAAGAAGGAGAAGGAGGAGAAGAAGGAGAAGGAGGAGAAGGAGAAGAAGGAGAAGAAGGAGAAGAAGAAGGAGGAGGAGGAGAAGGAGGAGGAGGAGGAGGAGAAGAAGAAGGAGGAGGAGGAGAAGTAGAAGAAGGAGAAGGAAAGAAAGAAAAGAAAGAAAGCTAGCTGAAGAAAGAGAAAGAAAGAGGAGGGAGGAGGGAGGGAGGGAGGAGTGAGGAGAGCTTGGATTTATATCCCCCCTTTCTCTCCTGCAGGAGACTCAAAGGGGCTGACAATCTCCTTGCCCTTCCCCCCTCACAACAAACACCCTGTGAGGCGGGTGGGGCTGAGAGAGCTCCGAGAAGCTGTGACTAGCCCAAGGTCACCCAGCTGGCGTGTGTGGGAGTGCACAGGCTAGTCTGAATTCCCCAGATAAGCCTCCACAGCTCAGGCGGCAGAGCAGGGAATCAACCAGCTCTTAACCTCCTACGCCACTGCTGCTCCTAAGCCTGACACTCAGTGAATAACAACCTACTGGTGATCCCTGGCCCCAAAACAGTTTGGCTGTCCTCGAACACCTTTATGTTTCAATCATTAAGAGGATCACAAGCTGCTACGAAGAGGACTCCCGGTTAGAAGGGAGACTTATGAGCGTTTGTTGGCTCCCGTTCAAAAGAAAAGGGAGGAGAACGCGCTTGGACCACACCAGTGATTTATGAGTTGGTTGTGCAGCTATCTGCTTGTATATGATTTATAGAGGTGTATATAAGGCATGTTAATATTGTGGTGATATTGACCTTGCTAACTTCATTGTTACTCCCATGCTACAGACTTCTCTGTGACTCACATGCCAGGCTACTCTATTCAGATGGCCTCACCTTTTGACCTCACAGTATATCTACTCCACTTGCTTTCCATTCCTACTATCAGATCCTCTGAAGATGCCAGCCACAGATGCAGGCGAAGCGTCAGGAGAGAATGCTGCTAGAACACGGCCAGACAGCCCGGAAACCCCGCAGCGCCCCTTGTGGTATTGTTTGTAATATTTGGTAAGAGCTTATAGCCCTTTAAGAATTAATATAAGAATTGAAAAGAAACAATATTATTATGATCATTTTTCAAAGGTTTACCGGCCAGGGAGTGCTTTGCGTTTCTGTTACTTGGTAGTCACGTTGTACTCTTTAACTGTCCTCGAACAGGGCAACACAAGGAAATGAAAGACAAGGAAACAAAAGGAAAGAAGAAGAAGAGGAGGAAAGTTTGGATTTATCTCCCCCCTTTCTCTCCTGTAAGGAGACTCAAGGTGGCTTACAAGCTCCTTTCCCTCCCCCTCCACAACAAACATCCTGTGAGGTGGGTGGGGCTGAGAAAGCTCCAAAGAACTGTGGCTAGCCCAAGGTCACCCAGGTGGTGTGTGTTGGAGCGCACAAGCTAATCTAGTTCACCAGATAAGCCTCCACAGCTCAAGTGGCAGAGTGGGGACTCAAACCTGATTCTCCAGATTAGAGTTCCCCTTCTCTTAACCACCACACCATGCTAGCTCTCTAGAATGTGAATTTATACCTCACTTTTCTCAACCATAAGGAGTCTCAAAGAGACTTACAAACTTCTTCCCTTTTCCCTCCCCACGCCAGACACCTTGTGAGGTTGGAGGGGGCTGAGAGAGTTCGGAGAGAACTGTGACTGGCCCAAGGTCGCCCAACAGAGGCCAGACCAGAGGTGGGATCCAGCAGGTTCTCACCAGTTCCCGAGAGTGGGTTACTAATTATTTGTGTGTGCCGAGAGGGGGTTACTAATTGGGTCCGCTTTTCCATCTCCATGCCCTCGCCTCCCCGAGAGGCATCCTGCCTTTGAACGTGAAGGTTCCATATAGCAATTGCGACTAATAATGTCACTCCCTGAACTGGGTGAATCCCTTTCAGGTTCTGCAATTCATTGATTCTCAGCCTTTCGTGCCTTTTATCTCACCAGTCTCTATCAAAGAACCTGTGTGTTTCACCATTGCTGTGTTCAGATTTGTGAGTTGGGGCATTTTCTATAATGTGATGATGATTTAGAAATGACCTGGTGCAAAAACAATTTTTTGGGGTCGTGGTGGGGCGGCTGCCCATGGGGGGGCATCCAACTCAGGTTTTGCCCAGGGCTCAGGTTTGCCTAGGTACGCCTCTGCCCCCTTTGCTGAGGGGGGGCTGGCTGGCGAGGGAACCTGTTACTAAAATTTTTGGATCCCACCGCTGGGCCAGACATCTCAACCTGCTGTCCTGCTTGTCCTGCCAGTAGGATTTCCAAAGAACTTAACATCCATTATGTACCGCACAAAAGCAAAACAGAGGATGAAGAACTCTCTGATCAGCGCTGCCACCTACCTTCTCGGGCTGTGTATTCGTTATCTTCGATCACTCTGGCCAAGCCGAAATCGGCTATCTTGCACACCAGCATTCCAGACACTAGGATATTGGCCGCCCTCAGATCCCGATGGATGTAGTTTTTCTCCTCAATATAAGCCATGCCTTCCGCGATCTGCAGCAAAGAGACATTTTAATGCAGAAAATAGGACAATATGCAAAATGGTTCAGAAACAAGTTTGGGGTAAAGGATTAGGGTAGGGCCGTGGTGGCGAACCTTTGGCATTCCAGATGTTATGGACTACAATTCCCATCAGCCCCTGCCAGTGTAACCCCCATGCTCAGAATGGGTTGACCCAGAAAGGGGTGGAGACTCAAAGCAGCAAGAGGCTGCAGCAGACCTCATGTAGTTGGAGGAGACAAGGCTACCAGACTCGGACCTTGGTTGTATAAGCCCTTAACACCTTGTTAAGGTAACTGCAATATTGTTGGGAACTACTGGGAAGGTAGTTGTTTATTTTTTGCTATGTTGTAAATGTTGGAGTTTATTGTTTCAGGGTTTCTTTTGTGGTTGTAATGGGTGAGAGTTCTCCTGGAAACCTTCATCGTGTTGAATCCTGTTCATCAAGCCCTTGGAGTCTTCAGGAGCCAACCCACTTGCAAAGAAGAATTGGCAGTATCAGTAGACTGTAAATATAAGGACTTGAAAATGCTACCTGAACAGGACCTTGAAGTGTGATGTTAAATGTTGATGTTATATGTTAAGAAAGTAAACCATGTTGTTTTTAAAATTTGTTGTTCCAAACTCATTCCAAGTTCTGCCCCACAGAACCCACAAGCAGAGGTTACACCAGCATGGCCAATTGGGAATTGTAGTCCATGAACATCTGGAGAGCCACAGGTTGCAGACCCCCCTGCTCTAGTGCAACTGATCTCTGTAGTTTGGAGATAAACTATAAATCTGGGGCATCCCAGCTCCCATTTAGAGCGTTGGTTCCAACCTTCTTACCTGTTTTATCTGCAGCCCATTTCCCTAAATTGTACCCCAATGTTTAGAATTAGAACTGAAAAATTAATTGGCCATGCTGGCAGGGGCTGATGGGAATTGTAGTCCATAACATCGGGAGTGCCAAAGGTTCCCCACCAGTGTGGTAGGGGGTCCTCAACCTTTTGGAGTCTGTGGGCATATTTGGAATTCTGACTCAGCAAGGTGGGTGCTGCCACAAAATGGCTGCCAGAAGAGGTGGAGCCATCCACAAAATGGCTGCTGCAGCTTACCTTCAGTCACACAGCGAAGATCACTGAGCTTTGGGGGCAGCTGCTGCCAATGTAACATTTTTTTTAAAAAAAATCTGCACAGTCAATCAAATTTCCAATAGCCAATCAGAAACCTTGCTGGCAAAAGACCCACCTGGCCCTGCTAGAGTTGCCAGCTGCAGGTTGGGAAACATGTGGAGTTTTTGGTAGTAATACTGGAAGAGGACAGAGTTTGAGAAGGGGAGATGTCACTCACATTGGTCTGGTCTGTTTCCTTTTGGTTGGGGGAATGATCAGGAGGCAGATCTGCTAGGCGAAAGCCACCAAATGCCTCAGTGCACCAGGTATAGGTAAAGGTATAACAACACCTGTAAAGCTTAATCTCATACAATCTCTCAAACAACTTTTTCTCTTTCTCTTTTTCTAGCTAATAGCCCAAGAAAACACAGCCAAGAAGACTGTATAAATGGATTCCAGTAAACAAAATTAACCAGATATTCTCTGATTTTGTCCATTCCATCTTATAGTCTTTATTGGCATCACTCTCTGTTTTTCTCTAACAAAATGGATGCAGTAGAAACCCCTTACAAACCCTGGGCTTCTACTGTAGCAGCATCAACTACAAACATATATTCTCAGTGTATGTTCAGTATAACGCAGGGTGATATAACCTCTAGATAGGCTGCTATTTCGGATCCCCTTCTTCAAGTCCAATTTCTGAAAATAATTAGAACGTATTTCAAAAACAGACCCCTTTCTGTGACTGCAATGTTATATAAACTAAGCTTTCACAACACTTACTCTATTTAGCTTTTCCAAAGTGCATAGATATGCTACACCTCCAAAGGTTTCCCCGGGGGCAAACTGAAAGAAGAGGCTCCTACAGCATACATTTTGTAATATAAGACAAAAACAGAGAATATCCCATTCATTTTGTTTATTGAAGAACATTGATACAGTCTTCTTAGCTGTGTTTTCTTGGATTATTTCTTGTCTTGAAAAATCGAAAAAAGTTGTTAGAGAGATTGTATGAGATCAAGGTGTTGTGATACCTTTATACGTCTGGCGCAGTGAGGCATTCGTTTGACCTTTAGGTGCACCTACCCAGTGGTGGGATCCAAAATTTTTAGTAACAGGTTCCCATGGCGGTGGGATTCAAACAGTGGCGTAGCGCCAATGGGGATGGGCGGGGCACGACGGGGGCGTGGCCAGGCATTCCGGGGGCGGGGCACTAATAATTTCTCTGTTACTGTAAAAAACTCTTACTGTAAAAAAAAAGTTCCTAATTTCCAGCTGGTATCTTTCTGTCCGTAATTCAAACTCATTCTAGCAAGTCCTATTGTCTACTGCCAACAGAAACAACTACTTCTCCTCTAATTGACTGCCTGTCAAATACTTAATACTTTCAAATATTTAATTTTGTTGGTAGAAATCAAAAGAAGGAGACTTTCCTCAAACAAGGAACTTGACCATATTTCTAAAACATGTTTTTAAAACAGCCCAACAGGGAGAATGATCCCGTTTTCTACCTTCGCTAACCAGCCACATAGGAAACAACAGGACTTTATGATTTTTGGACCTAATGGAATTTCTAACGGAAAAGCAGACCCAATGAGTAGCCCCCTCTCGGCACACACAAATAATTAGTAACCCACTCTCGGGAACTGGTGAGAACCTGCTGGATCCCACCTCTGCGTCTGGTGCAGTGAGGCATTCGTTTGACCTTTAGGTGAACCTCCCCCATTGTTTCTCGGACAAGGAATCTGGCAATCACCTGGTGGCTGGCAAACCTTGGCCCTATCTGCTTTGTAGAAACACTTACCGTATATACTCGAGTACAAGCCGACCCGAATATAAGTTGAGGCACCTAATTTTACCACAAAAAACTGGGAAACTTATTGACTCAAGTATAAGCCTAGGGTGGGAAATGCAGCATCTACTGGTAAATTTCAAAAATAAAAATAGATACCAATAAAATTACATTAATTGAGGCATGTGACAGGGATGCGGTATGCCCCAGGTACCAGCACACAAAAGCGGGCAGTTTCTTGCCCAGTACGGCACGGACAGCACAGAGGCTGCCGGCGTGCAGGAGAAAAGAAGAACTGTGATATCAGCAGTCATTGGACCACACACAGAGGCTAACGTACCATAAATACTCGAGTATAAGCCATGGGGGGCTTTTTCAGCATAAAAAGGTGCTGAAAAAGTTGGCTTATACTCGAGTATATACTGTAGTGGGTACCAGGAAAAGTCACCTACATTGGGGACCCCTGGATTAGGGACCATAGACTATCCCACGGCATTTAGTCTGTGCTACCTGTTGCTGCTAATCGGTTGCTACTACCCTGTTTCCCCGAATATAAGACATCCCCAGAAAATAAGACATAGTAGAGGTTTTGCTGAGAAATTTAGTGATAAATATAAGGCATCCCCCGAAAGTAAGACGTAGCAAATTTTTGTTTGGAAGCATGCCCGACGAACAGAACACAGAAAAATAAGACATCCCCTGAAAATAAGACATAGCACATCTTTGGGAGCAAAAATTAATATAAGACACTGTCTTATTTTCGGGGAAACACGGTATGTAATTTTTGCTTTCATTTAAGGGTTCACGTTAAAACTTATGCTTTGCTTCGCCCTTTCTGGACCTCCGGTTGGGTCCAAATTTTCACATGTCAAATCTTCTTGCATTGTCTTTTGGACATTGAATGCGTTTATTTATTCTGCATAATCTTCCTTGAATCCCAGTAAGAGAGACAGACTATAAATAAACAATGCGAATTAATAAATCACAGATACCGCTGAGAAGGCTTTGCAGGAGCTTACGGAAATAAAAAGAAGAAGAGAAGACGACTCCTCTGGATTTATACCCCGCCTTTCCTTTCTGTAAGGAGACTCAGAGGAGCTCACAATCTCCTTTCCCCTCCCCTCCCCCACAATAGACACCTTGTGAGACAGGTGGGGCTGAGAGAGTTCTGAGAGAACTGTGACTGGCCCAAGGTCACCCAGCAGGCTTTATGTGAAGGCAGAGGTGTTCCTCCCATTGGGCAAAGTGGGCAGTTGCCCTGGGCGCCGCCTGGTGGGGGGCGCAAAAACTGCAGGTTTGTCTGTGGGATTTTTGGCCTGCAGATGGCGCAGTTTTTAGGCTAGCAGCACCAAAGTTTTAGGGATTTTTCGGGAGACTATCCAGATGATATCACCCAGGTTTGGTGAGGTTTGCTTCAGGGAGTCCAAAGTTATGGACTCCCAAAGGGAGTGCCTCATCCCCCACTGTTCCCAATGGGAGCTAATAGAAGATGGGGGCTACACCTTTGAGGGTCGATAACTTTGGACCCCCTGAACCAAACTTCACCAAACCTGGGTGAAATATCTATGAGTAGGGTCTCATGAAGATACTTAGGAAATTTTGGTGCCGCTATCTTAAATAATTTCACCCTGACAGCGAGGCACCCCCCTGAGCAGCTTAGGCATTTCCCCAGATTTTCCTTTTAAATCCACCCCCCTTTCTGCCAATGCTTGTTTTCTTTATTTCTTTTATTTTCTCAATGCCTAATAAAGGTTATTATTACTATTTTGAAAGCATTTTGAAAAGGCTTTCAAAAATATTTCTGCTGTGTTCAGATTTGTGAGTTGGGGCAAGTTCTATAATGTGATGGTGACTTTGAAACGACCTGGTGGTAAAAATTTTTTGTTTGGTCACGGTGGGGGAGGGTGGCTGCCCATGGGGGGGGGCATCAAACTCAGGTTTTGCCCAGGGCTCCAGTTTGCCTAGGTACACCACTGTGTGAAGGAGTGGGGGATTGTACTGTATTGAGACCATGCATTTTTGTCTCCCTCTAGAATCGCATCTTTGGCTCTTTCTCTCACAAGACTTTGCAAAATATAGTATGAGGTTTTGTTTTGTTTTTTAAAAAAGCACTATTCTGCCCTCCCTTTGTCTGTGTTATTTCAGACAATCCAGAGCTAAGCGTACCAGCTCCAAACCTAAATATATAGATTACTCGATTCCAAATGTCTCTCTACTCCGAGAGATAAAGCTCGAGTGAGGGCTTAGTGACCTTTGAGATTCAGAGAAGGGTACAGCCATAATTCCTGGATGATGTATGTATCCCTCGCACCTACTTCCCTCCAGAGTCTGGAAAATATACAACTGACATTCCTAATTGGAATTAGCTATTGCTACTAATGGACTCTAAAGGGTATATAAGCACATTGTCCTGGGCACCATGCCAACGACGCAGGAACCTTGGTACGAGGGCAGAATATATTCCTCACTTTTATGGTATGATGCAGTGTCGCGTTTCTTGGGTTGTAACGGCTATGCGCGCTTTACTCTAGCTTGCTTCCTGGCATAATGAACAGCTGTATAGTATCCGCTGGTCCGTGTCTCTCTGTGCATCTGTTCATAACGTCATTCATGCCATCTAGGCACAGACCTCAGTGCGGAAGGGGAGGAACTCGAATCTAACCTAACTCCTAGATCCAGGATTTTCCCCACAACATCATAACAGGGGACCGAGCAGCCCTATCGCTGTCTGACAGGAAATTCAGACTAGTTGATGGCCGTGGGAGCAGCAGTGGCGTAGTGGTGAAGAGCAGGTGCACTCTAATCTGGAGAACCAGGTTGGATTCCCCGCTTGCCGCCTGAGCTGTGGAGGCTTATCTGGGGAACTAGATTAGCCTGCACACCCCAGCACAAACCAGCTGGGCAGAGGCGTACCTGGGGTAAATGGCGCCCGGAGACAAATTGTCTCCAGGACAACCCCAGGCTCTGTCCCGCCCCCAGGCTCCGCCCGCCACTGCCCTCGACCCCACCCATGTCACCATGGATGTGGGCAAGGTCTAGGGTGCCCACCTCTGCCCCAGACTCCCCTTGCCGGCTGGGCTCCCAGCTGGCAGCCTGCAGTCTATACTGACCTCCCCTCCGGGCAGGCCAGAAGAGACTGCAGTCCCGGCCTCGGAGTCCTTCTGTTATAAGCACTGAGGCCGGGGTGGGGCTTGGGGAGCAGGAAGCCCCACCCCCCGGCCTCATTGTTTATAAAAGAAGGTCTCCAAAGGAAGGGAGGGGGAGTCCAGGCCGGGGTCCAGGGTGCTTGGAGGCAACAGGAAGTCCTGCTGTCTCGTCATCCTTGCGTGCCTCAGATGGGGTCGAGGCACGCGAAAATGACAAGACAGCAGGACTTCCTGGTCACGTGGGGGGGCTGATTTTGCGCCCCCCACGTGACCAGAAGAGTGGCTCCTGGGGACAAGGGGTACCCCTTGTCCCTAGGCAGATACGCCACTGCAGCTAGGTGACCTTGGGCTAGTCACAGCTTCTTGGAGCTCTCTCATCCCCACCCACCTCACAGGGTGTTTGTTGTGGAAGGGGGAGGGGGAGGGAAAGGAGATTGTAAGCCCCTTTGAGTGTCCTTACAGAAGATAAAGTGTGTGCGGGGGGGGGGGGAGATTAGAATGCATCTGCTCTTAACCGCTACGCCACTGCTGCTTCTTGCTAACGACACCGGTGTCCGAGTACAGACGACCTGAAGCGAATGGTCCAGCCGGAGCCGGGGCAGAACAATATTTGCCGCCGTGAACACGCCCGCTCATTTGAATAGCTGATTTGGGGCCGACAACACCGGCTCTTCCTGACAAAGGGAAGCTTGTTTCGCAGGGCAGCGAGAACAACCGTTCCTCAGAGAAACCCCGGAGAAGGAAATAACCCCTTCCTGGTGGCTGCTTCCTCCAAGTGACAAAAGAGTGGCGCACCCCCACGTTCCCTCAAGCATGCAGCCGATTTGCACATTCAAATCAGCCTCGCTGGGAACAAAACATCCCTTGGCAGGAAAGTCGGCTGACTCAGCCCAGATTGGCGACCAGGCAGGGGGAAAAGCTTGCAAAAAAACCCTCTAATGGGTGGGACGGGGCAGCTGACGCTTTCATTGGCAAGGAGGCAAATAAAACCCCATGAGCCCGCTGTGCAAAGAATATAAGAGCATAAGAACAAGCCAGCTGGATCAGACCAGAGTCCATCTAGTCCAGCTCTCTGCTACTCGCAGTGGCCCACCAGGTGCCTTTGGGAGCTCACCTGCAGGAGGTGAAAGCAATGGCCTTCTGCTGCTGCTGCTCCCGAGCACCTGGTCTGCTAAGGCATTTGCAATCTCAGATCAAGGAGGATCAAGATTGGTAGCCATAGATCGCCTTCTCCTCCATAAATCTGTCCAAGCCCCTTTGAAAGCTATCCAGGTGAGTGGCCATCACCCCCTCCTGTGGCAGCATATTCCAAACCCCAATCACAGGTTGCGTGAAGAAGTGTTTCCTTTTACCAGTCCTAATTCTTCCCCCCAGCATTTTCAATGGATGCCCCCCGGTTCTAGTATTGTTTGTTTCCCTGCTCCTCCACATGAAGCCTGCTGGGTGACTCTGGGCCAGTGACAATTCTCTCAGAACTCTCTCAGCCCCACCTGCCTCACAAGATGTCTGTTGTCAGGAGAGGAAGAGAAGGAGTCCGTACGCCACTTGGGAACATCTTAAGGTGGAGAAAAGCAGGGTATAAACCCATTTTCTTCTGGGCTGGACTCCATGGTGAAAGGGCATCCCCTTGGGGACTGAAAACAGGAGCTTACCTGGATCCTGCTTACCTGAGCGGAGAAATCTATTAGCTTTGGAAGTGGCTGACTGTGACCTTCATCGCTTTTCAGAAAATCCAGCAAGCTACCTGTGGAGAAGAGAGAAGGTCCAGTGAGACAGGTACGCATTGACTACTCCAGTGGTGGCGAACCTTTGGCACTCCAGATGTGCGTGGACTACAAACCCCATCAGCCCCTGCCAGCATGGCCAATTGGCAGGGGGCAGGTGCGGATGGGAATTGTAGCCCATGCACATCTGGAGAGCCGCAGGTGGCAGACCCCTGTTCTAACCTGAGAGGCAGCCTCGCGAAGGAGCCTGTTCCATGGGCTTTGGTGCTGCCCGGAGTCAAATGTCTTTTGGCTGACGGATCTTCTTGTGTCTCTCTGTTGACAAAGGGCCTTTGTGTGGCATGTGCAGGTTCTGTCTTGCGGTGTGTGGGTTTGTGTGTGTGTGTTTTACCTACCTACCTACCTACCTACCTACCTACCTACCTACCTACCTACCTACCTACCTACCTACCTACCTACCTACCTACCTACCTACCTACCTAACTAACTAACTAACTAACTAACTAACTATTCGGTTTTATATACCGCCCTGCCCTATCTAGGCCATGCAGTAGGGCAGTGGTGGCGAACCTTTGGCACTCCAGATGTTAGGGACTACAATTCCCACCAGCCCCTGCCAGCATGGCCAATCGGCTGATGGGAATTGTAGTCCATAACATCTGGAGTGCCAAAGGTTCGCCACCACGGGTCTGCTCTGACTGGCAGCTGCCCCCCCCACCCCCCGAATCTCAGTAGAGGTCTTTCACATTGCCAACCACCTGTTCCTTTTAACTAGAGACACCAGGCCTTGAACATGGGACCCGCGACACACGTAGTAGAGGCTCTGCCGTTAAGTGGCTTCAGGTTACAGGATTTGCCGAGAAGCTCTGACGAAGCCAGGCCCCTTCCTGGCTGGCTCTGTGTCACAGCAAGGAAACACCAGAATTTCTAATCAAGCTCGGCTTGTGGGGGGTTTGTACTTTGATGTTAAAGGGGGTTGGTTAAGTTCTTGAAGGAATGGCTAGTAGCCATGGAGGTATTTACAAGCAGCACACCTCTTGTTACCAGTGTCCTATTTTTTGGTCTTCCAGGATGGCCACCATGTGAGAAAGGATGCTGGACTAGATGGACCACTGGTCTGATCCAGCAGGGCTCTTGTGAAGTTCTTATGACGGCCTTGGCTTCTATGCCCGGTTGTTGGCCCTTTGGAGGTACTGGTTGGCCTCTGTGTGAGATGGGATGCTGGACTAGGACCTCTATCTAATTCAGTGGGGTTCTTCTGATGTCCTTATTAAGGCCTCAGCCTTGTTCCCCTGTGGCTGGACCTCCAGAGGAACTGGTTGGCCACTGTGTGAGATGGACCACTGGTCTGATCCAGCAGGGCTCTTGTGAAGTTCTTATGACGGCCTCGGCCTCTATGCCCTGTTGTTGGCCCTTTGGAGGAACTGGTTGGCCACTGTATCAGACAGAATGCTGAAAATATTTTTATGCTAGAGGAATAAGCTTCATCACTGTGTGAAGCAGGATTCTGGACTGGATGGACCACTAGTCTAATTCAGCAGGGGTGTTAGTTAGCCTTCTGTGACATCACAGCAGTTCAGCCAATGGCTGGCAAGGGAGGGCAGTTCCAATGAAAGGCATAAGTAAGACCCTGCACCCCTTGCTTGATTAGGCTCTACAACAGGGGTGGGCAACCTATGGTGCTCCAGATGTTCAGGGACTACAATTCCCACCAGCCCCTGCCAACAGGGCCTATCGGGGTTGATGGGAATTGTAGTCCATGAACATCTGGAGCACCATAGGTTGCCCACCCCTGCTCTACAATGTAGTCTGGAGTGCCCAAGAACTGGGCGTTATGATTAAAGAGGACTTGACCTGGGGCGTACAGACTGCCGCGGTGGTTAAGAAGGTCCAGCAAAGACTGTACTGTCTGAGACTTTTAAGGAAACAACAACTGAATGGAAAACTCCTGGTGTCCTTTTACCGCTGTGCTGCAGAGAGTGTCCTAACCTACTGCATCTGTGTATGGTTCTCCAGTTGCACAGTGGCAGATAGGAAGGCGCTCCAAAGGGTGATCACTACTGCCCAGAGGATTATCGGCTGCCCTCTCCCCTCCTTGGAAGAACTCTATAATTCCCGAAGCCTAAAGAAAGCCCAAAATATTCTGAGAGACCCGTCTCATCCGGCACACTCTCTTTTTGAACTGTGACCATCCGGCAGACGATACAGGTCTATCAAAACTAGGACAAAGAGGCTTAGAGACAGCTTCTACTCTAGAGCTGTGGCTATGCTGAACTCTGCGGCTTCGTGGTGATGTGTTTGGGGCTGTGTAGGGATGGGTGGAGGAAGGGGAAAGTGAGGGTGGGGTATGAGTCTGAAATTGTGTGCATCGAGGAATGCTGCTGTAAATTTCGTTGTGCGTGCACAATGACAATAAAATGCTTATGCTTAAAAAAACTATTTGAGAGGCAGGCTAGTTTTTTTAGAAATAATCCACACCCACAGGGGCTGATCGTCTCTCTAAGAGCTGCTTATCTTTCCACTCTCTGCTGTGTCTTACAGCCTCTGCTCCAACCGCAAACAGCTACCTCTTCCTCCTGGGAGGATACTTACTGTACATTATGCAATTTCCCCAGTGTGTGGTAATTACGTGTGTGAGTTATATGTTTGTACGCGCTTGCCCTGAGGAGCTCAGATATCTCAGGAGTACCGGGATGCTTAGGACCGCAAGCCAGGCATGCAAATGAGAGCAAAAAAGGAGGGCAGCTGAAGAAATCCAGATTTTAACCTAAACTTTTTGGGGGGATGGGTGTTATTTAGGAGGGGGTATACACAGCTCTGTGTGAAATCTCTTAGAACACAAGTGAAGTCGGCCCGCAAGGGTCGCGAGGAAGAGGCGAGACGCGGAGATATCATCCGGTGGAGAGAGCCAGCAGCAGGAAGCGTGATCCGTGGATCTGGCAACTCTGCCGTGTGCTAGTCCCTGGCACCTTTTATTAGGGTTTACAATAGGGGAGGACCGGGAGGCGGGAGAATATCATATGATACATGACATCATGGGGTTGCCTACGTGCGGGAGGAAACGTTCGCGTCTGGGTCTAATCCATACCTGGGGGCAAGCGCCCCTTTGTCCCTTTGTCTGGGACACCTGGTGACCGTGAGTCAGGTAGTTCATGACCTGTGACTCACGGGGGCCTGGGGGGTAGGTGAGCGTGTGCGCCCAGAAGGACACAGATGGCACAGGCATTCCTGTGCTCTTTCTGAGGTTCTGCTGGGTTCGCGGGGCTCATCCCTACAACAAGAACATAAGAACAAGCCAGCTGGATCAGACCAGAGTCCATCTAGTCCAGCTCTCTGCTACTCGCAGTGGCCCACCAGGTGCCTTTGGGAGCTCACATGCAGGAGGTGAACGCAATGGCCTTCTGCGGCTGCTGCTCCCGAGCACCTGGTCTGCTAAGGCATTTGCAATCTCAGATCAAAGAGGATCAAAATTGGTAGCCATAAAATCTTCCAAAAACCTTCCCAGCCTCAGTGCTTACCTAAAGTGTAGATAAATTCAAAACTCAGTATCCTACCAGCAGCTACTAGCCATTTTAGTTGACGGAACCTCCATGTATTGAGGAAGTATATCTTTGGAAATCAGAGGCCAGACCAAAGAAGGAGGGAAGGCCCTTAACTATAAATCCTCTTTGTGGGCTTTCTGGGAGTAACACAACAGTGGATCGTGTGCATTTGTGTGTGGTCTTCCCCATTACAGATACAGTCTTCAAAGCATCTTATAAACATGAATGCCACAGCCGTTGAATAAAATAATAAAAACCCAAGCAGCACTTTGAAAGACAGCAAAAGAACCCAGCTTAATCTGCAAACACTGTAAAAGGAATTGCTGCTTAAAACTTGGGGAGAGTAGAGTGTCCCACTTGGTGTGATCTAGGGAAGGAACACTTTCAAGGCTAAGAAATGGCAAATGCAGTTCAATGTAGCAAAATGCAAAGTGATGCACATAGGGGCAAAAAATCCAAACTTCACATACACGCTACAGGGGTCAGTGCTATCAGTCACAGACCAGGAAAGGGATTTAGGCGTCTTAGTTGATAGTTCCATGGAAATGTCAACTCAACGCATGGCAGCTGTGAAAAAGGCAAACTCTATGCTGGGGATCATTAGGAAAGGAGTTGATAATAAAACTGCAAAGATTGTCATGCCCTTATATAAAGCAGTGGTGCGACCGCACTTGGAGTACTGTGTTCAGTTCTGGTCACCACATCTCAAAAAGGATATTGAGGAGATAGAAAAAGTGCAGAGAAGGGCAACGAGGATGATTGAGGGACTGGAGCACCTTCCTTATGAGGAGAGGCTGCAGCGTTTGGGACTCTTTAGTTTGGAGAGGAGACGGCTGAGGGGGGATATGATTGAAGTCTATAAAATTATGCATGGGGTAGAAAATGTTAACAGAGAGAAATTTTTCTCTCTTTCTCACAATACTAGAACCAGGGGGCATCCATTGAAAATGCTGGGGGGAAGAATTAGGACTAATAAAAGGAAACACTTCTTCACACAACTTGTGATTGGTGTTTGGAATATGCTGCCACAGGAGGTGGTGATGGCCACGAACCTGGATAGCTTTAAAAGGGGTTTGGACAGATTGATGGAGAAGTCGATCTATGGCTACCAATCTTGATCCTCCTTGATCTGAGATTGCAAATGCCTTAGCAGACCAGGTGCTCGGGAGCAGCAGCAGCAGCAGCAGGCCCTTGCTTTCACCTCCTGCAGGTGAGCTCCCAAAGGCACCTGGTGGGCCACTGCGAGTAGCAGAGTGCTGGACTAGATGGATTCTGGTCTGATCCAGCAGGCTAGTTCTTATGTTCTAAGGGTTGAATCAAAATACAACACCACCCTTCCCTGCATGTAGACGCCCTGTTCACAAGCTGCAAAGAGCAGTCCCTCTTTTGGAGACATTTTGAGGGCTCCTGCAAGCTGACCCATAGCAGAGAGCAAGTCTCCCACTGCCGACTAACCCTGATTCCCCCTCACCCCCAATATGCCCTAAATCAGGGGTGTCCAACTCTGGTGCTTCAGATGTTCATGGATCACAATTCCCATCAGCCCCTGCTGGTATGGCCCATTGGCATGGCCAGTAGGGGCTGATGGGAATTGTAGTCCATGAACATCTGAAGCACCAGAGTTGGACACCCCTGCCCTAAAATGGTGCCATACTGAGGGCAAAACATATTGCCCTCACTCTGAACTGCCTTTGTGGTAGCAGCAACCAAGCAATTACATGTGTCAAGGTGAAAGAATTCAAAGCCAGATCTGAGTGAGGGCCAGCAACTGCATTTCCTTTCCTCGCTTTGACAGCATAGGTGAAAGGGCTGAAAGCATGGCGCTTAGCAGCTGGGAGAATAGTAACACTGTGTTTATGGTCTGCTGTCCTCACTGGGACTTAAGGCAGATGACAAATATGATAAGACCTCATCAATCAATCTACAAGCCAATTACATGTACTGTTGCCACCAGGTCTATACAAATGCAGTGAAAAGGGTGAGGGTGGAAAAAGAAGAAGAGGAAGAAGAAGTAGTAGTAGTAGTAGTAGCAGTAGTAGAAGTATTAGTAGTAGGGGGGATATGATTGAAGTCTATAAAATTATGCACGGGGTAGAAAATGTTGACAGAGAGACATTTTTCTCTCTTTCTCACAATACTAGAACCAGGGGGCATCCATTGAAAATGCTGGGGTGTGATTGGTGTTTGGAATATGCTGCCACAGAAGGTGATGATGGCCACTAACCTGGATAGCTTTAAAAGGGGCTTGGACAGATTGATGGAGGAGAAGTCGATCTATGGCTACCAATCTTGATTCTCCTTGATCTCAGATTGCAAATGCCTTAACAGTCCAGGTGCTCGGGAGCAGCAGCCGCAGAAGGCCATTGCGTTCACCTCCTGCATGTGAGCTCCCAAAGGCACCTGGTGGGCCACTGCGAGTAGCAGAGAGCTGGACTAGATGGACTCTGGTCTGATCCAGTAGGGTAGTTCTTATGTTCTTGTTCGTAGTAGTAGTAGTAGTAGTAGTAGTAGTAGTAGTAGTAGTAGTAGTAGTAGTAGTAGTAGTAGAGGAGGAGGAGGAGGAGGAGGAGGAGTAGTTTGGATTTATATCTCCCCTTTCTCTCTTGTAAGGAGATTCGGGCTTACAATCTCCTTTTCCCCTCACACAACAAACACCCTGTGAGGTGGGTGGGGCTGAGAGAACTCTGAAGAACTGTGACTAGCCCAAGGTCACCCAGCTGGCACGTGTTGGAGTGCACAAGCTAATGTGGTTCACCAGATAAGCCTCCACAGCTCAAGTGGCAGAGCGGGGAATCAAACCCGGTTCTCCAGATTAGAGTGCACCTCCTCTTAACCACGACACCACGCTGGCTCTCCCCCCGCCCCTCCCCAAAGCCCAAACGAAGCAGATTCTCGGGTGGCAGATTCTTGGGTTCCGTCCCCTAATTCTGACCTTTCTCCATAAATTCCGTGATGATGTAAATGGGCTCCTCTTTGGTCACGACGGCATTCAGCTTCACCAGCTTGTCGTGCTGCAGGGTCTTCATGATGTTGGCCTCTTCCAGGAACGCTTCCACAGACATGCTCCCTGGCTTCATGGTCTTCACGGCGACTTTTGTGTGCTTGTTGTACACAGCTGGATGACAGAACGGGAGGAGTCAGAACTACAGAATCGCTTATTAGCTATTTAAATCGTATTGTTAAAACCCATATATTAAACGGTTGCCGAAACTAAGTTCCGCAGCAACCCTTATGCAAACTTACTGGGCATTACACCAATTGTCATCCTGATTTAAAAGGTGACGCAATAGTATAAGGACGGTTAAGTCCACAGACTTAATATGAGCATGGTGAACACAAGAAAAAATGTAAATCTCGCAAAGTTCCATGGGAATGTCAACTCAATGCCTGGCAGCTGTGAAAAAGGCAAACTCTATGCTGGGGATAATTGGGAAAGGAGTTGAGAATAAAACTGCAAGGATTGTCATGCCCTTATATAAAGCAGTGGTGCGATCGCACTTGGAGTCCTGTGTCCAGTTCTGGTCGCCACATCTCAAAAAGGATATCGAAGAGATAGAAAAAGTGCAGAGAAGGGCAATGAGGATGATTGAGGGACTGGAGCACCTTCCTTATGAGGAGAGGCTGCAGTGTTTGGGGCTCTTTAGTTTGGAGAGGAGACGGCTGAGGGGGGATAGGATGGAAGTCTATAAAATTATGCATGGGGTAGAAAATGTCCAGAGAGAAATTTTTCTCTCTTTCTCACAATACTAGAACCAGGGGGCATCCATTGAAAATGCTGGGGGGAAGAATTAGGACTAATAAAAGGAAACACTTCTTCACGCAACGTGTGATTGGTGTTTGGAATATGCTGCCACAGGAGGTGGTGATGGCCACTAACCTGGATAGCTTTAAAAGGGGCTTGGACAGATTTATGGAGAAGTCGATCTATGGCTCCCAATCTTGATCCTCCTTGATCTCAGATTGCAAAGGCCTTAGCAGACCAGGTGCTCGGGAGCAGCAGCAGTAGCAGAAGGCCATTGCTTTCACATCCTGCATGTGAGCTCCCAAAGGCACCTGGTGGGCCACTGCGAGTAGCAGAGTGCTGGACTAGATGGACTCTGGTCTGATCCAGCAGGCTAGTTCTTATGTTCTTATGTTCTTAAAGACCAGGAAGCCAAGTTGGAATTAATTATCTGGTTAAAACGCAAGGCGTGATTTTTATGTTTTTAACAGTTAAGCTTAGCTTAACTTTTTTTTATTTTTCTTGGATTTTAGTTTTTAATATTAATTTGCATTAAACTCTCTTTTTCTTCTTTCTCTGATTCCCTCCTTATCTTCCCTATGTCTCTTCTTTATCTAGGCTTTTGTGAGATGTTAAGATTTTACGTAAATTCTCTCACTCTTATCCCTTTCTTCCCCTTTCCTTAGCGTCCTTTTCCCAAACAACAGAGCCTCAAGACCTTTGGACCAATATAGAAAATATTGTGTGCATGGCATTCTAAGTTGTTTGGTAGAACTCTGTATAACGCTCCTTTTAAATCTCCAATAAAAATATGTTTTAAAAAAAAGAACTCCAGAATCGCAGCTGGGAAGGGCCACGTTCTCGCCAGCCAACTCCAGGTTGGGAAATGCCTGCAGATTTGGGGAGTGGAGTCTATGGCCCCTTCCAGGAGCAGCAGTGGCGTAGGAGGTTAAGAGCTCGTGTATCTAATCTGGAGGAACCGGGTTTGATTCCCAGCTCTGCCGCCTGAGCTGTGGAGGCTTCTCTGGGGAATTCAGATTAGCCTGTGCACTCCCACACACGCCAGCTGGGTGACCTTGGGCTAGTCACAGCTTCTCAGAGCTCTCTCAGCCCCACCTACCTCGCAGGGTGTTTGTTGTGAGGGGGGAAGGGCAAGGAGATTGTAAGCCCCTTTGAGTCTCCTGCAGGAGAGAAAGGGGGGATATAAATCCAAACTCTTCTTCTTCTTCTTCTTCCGCACAAGCAGAATAATGCATTTTCAATTCAGTTTCACAACAGTTTGCAAGTGGATTTCGCTGTTCCACACTGCTACAAAGAGCATTGAAAGCGGTTTGAAAGAGCATTATTCTGCGTGTGTGGAAAGGGCCTATGAAAGGGAGGGACCTAAGCAGGGCATAAGACTGACGGCTCCACCCTCCAAAATAGCCATTTTCTCCAGGGGAACAAGTCCACAAAAGTATAAAAGAAATATATTGTCGAAGGCTTTCACGGCTGGAATCACTGGGGTGTTGTGTGGTTTCCAGGCTGTCTGGCCGCGTTCTAGCAGCATTCTCTCCTGACGTTTCGCCTGCAGCTGTGGCTGGCATCTTCAGAGGATCTGATAGTAGGAATGGAAAGCAAGTGGAGTATATATACTGTGAGGTCAAAAGGTGAGGCCATCTGAATAGAGTAGCCTGGCATGTGAGTCACAAAGAAGTCTGTAGCAAGTAACAATGAAGATAGCAAGGTCAATAGGTGAATGCATCTGAATAGAAGTATCCTGGTCTTTGTTTCCTTGGTTGCTGTTGTCTATAGTTGTCCTGTGTTTGTGTGGAGCTGATTAGTCACTGTCTTGACTCTAGAGTTTTTCAACACTGGAAGCCAAATTCAGATCCTCTGAAGAGGCCAGCCACAGATGCAGGCGAAACGTCAGGAAAGAATGCTGCTAGAACACGGCCACACAGCCCGGAAACCACACAGCACCCTATAAAAGAAATGCTATTGGCATTTTGAGAACTTCAGCTTTCATTAGAAAGCAAAATAAAACTAAGACAATTTTGGTCTGCCCTGCAGCACAGATGTAGGGGTGGGGGGAAATGTCACCCGGGGCAAAATGGCGAGGGGCGTGGGGGGTGATTTTTTTGCCCCCACGTGACCCCAATGGCGGACCCGGGGTGGGGCACCCCTCCCCGCCCCATGGGAGCTACACCACTGCCCTGCAGTGAACATACATTCCCTTCTGGTCAGATTCTTGGTTGTGCACACGCTTTCCTCCATCACAGACCAGGGAAGCAATGAAGAACTGACAGATCATTACAACTACTTGAAGAAAAAAAACAGGGGGAAGGGGAAAAATTAAAAGGTGGGACACAACTTCCTGACCCAGAAACAGGGGGGGGCAGGAAAAATGGCAGTTGGGCTCAGAGGAATCAGTGGGGCACCTCCACGCGTGCAAATTGGAAAATGTGGGGAGACTCTACAGCTGTGCGAAGAAGAAGAAGAAGAGTTTGGATTTATATCCCCCCTTTCTTTCCTGCAGGAGACTCAAAGGGGTTTACAATCTCCTTGCCCCTCCCCCCTCACAACAAACACCCTGTGAGGTGGGTGGGGCTGAGAGAGCTCCGAGAAGTTGTGACTAGCCCAAGGTCACCCAGCTGGCGTGTGTGGGAGTGCACAGGCTAATCTGAATTCCCCAGATAAGCCTCCACAACTCAAGCGGCAGAGCTGGGAATCAAACCCGGTTCCTCCAGATCAGAGTGCACCTGCTCTTAGCCGCTGCTCTTAGCCACTACGCCACTGCTGCTCCTGCATGCAATAAAGGGCCCATGTTTCTAGGTGTTCTGGCAGATTTCAGTGTCCCTGAAGAACATTTGCAGAACTGCCTGTCAAAATGCAGAGAAGCAGCCCCTTATAGGAAAGGTTCTAGACTCTCTTGTCCGTTTTCATCCTGAAGGGAATCTCCTTTACCAAGGGAGTATTCCAAAGGACATGTCACCACCTGCAACAGGTCGTGGAACAGCCCCTAAAACAGTGGTGGCGAACCTATGGCACGGGTGCCAGAAGTGGCACTCAGAGTCGTCTCTGTGGGCATGCGCAAACAGAGTCCCCCCCCCCCCCAATCTAGGCTGGCCTGGGACACTGGGCTCAATTATTAGCATTAAACCTAAGACCTAGTTTTGGGGAAGCAGTGTAGGTAACCCTGTTAAGCGCTGTTAAACCCCACTGATTTTCATACGAAGAACTAAAGCGCGATCCTTTACCTGGGAGTAAGCTCGGTTGCTGGCAATGGGGCTTGCTTCTGAATAAACCCTCCTTGGGTCGTGATTCACCCGTTGGAAGAGTTGCACGGTTGCTTCAAAGCAAAGCCACCGACTACCACCAAGCTTACTCCTGAGTAACGCACGCCTCGAGCCAACCATTTTTTCTTAACTAAAACCTCAGTATTCAGGTTAAATTGCCGCGTTGGCACCTTGCGATAAATAAGTGGGTTTTAGGTTGCAATTTGGGCACTCGGTCTCGAAAAGGTTCACCATCACTGCCCTAAAAGGATCCCTTGTGCCTTTGTTGACTAGCCCGAAGCACAAACAGCCTTTCAGGAGAACCTCGCACCAGCTTAGCCCCAGAAAAGTCCCAGAGCCCATCCCCCCTCCTCCAAAGTAGGTCCATCCACCCCCCCCCCCCCGGACTGAGCCAGCAAAATCTCCATCAGAACACACCACAAGCAGAGAGCAAACGTACCCAGTGGTGGGATCCAAAAATTTTAGTAACAGGTTCCCATGGTGGTGGGATTCAAACAGTGGCATAGCGCCAATGGGGCTGGGCGGGGCACGACAGGGGTGTGGCCGGGCATTCCGTGGGCGGGGCATTCCTGGGCAGGGCTGTGGCAAGGACGCAGCCGCTGTGCCGGTCCTTGGGCGGGAAACGAATGCACGCAGGCGCAGGCTGCCACGCACGCCGGTGCACCTCCTGCTAGACTGCTTCCAGTTCTGCACGCTACTGCTGAGAGGAGGGGCGTAACTAAGGCAAAAATCACGGGGCAAAATCACCCATTAGTAACCCCCTCTCGGCACACACAAATGATTAGTAACCTACTCCCGGGAACCTGTGAGAACCTGCTGGATCCCACCTCTGGACGTACCTCTGACTACCAGGCAGAGGCGTTTGCGGGGGGGCGGGGGGCGGGCAACACCATTTCTGACGCTCTTACCCAGCCAGACTTCTCCAAACTGCCCAGCTCCCAGCTTCTTCTCCAGCTTCAATGAGTCCCGGGGGATTTCCCAGGCATCTTTTTCCCACGGTTTCTGAGGCTTTGGCGCAACGCAGGGGTTAGATAGTTTTTGGCACAGTCCGTCACTCAGTTCTGAAAGAAGGCAAGAGGGGTCACCCAACCGTCGAGAAACCAGGCAGAGCCCAAATGGACCCCGTTACACCCCCAAAACGAGAGCACCAGGGCGACAGGCACCATTCAGTTAGTTGTTCAAATGTCTTCCTCAGCTAGCAACGGGGTCAAGCATAGTGGGACCACTGACCGCAGCTCCCTGAGGACAAAGGAGAGATGCTCAGAGGACCTAGGACCCTTGGCGGACAGATGACTTCACTGGTTGCCGGTTGAATTCCGAATCATTTTCAAGGTGTTGGTATTGACCTTTAAGGCCTTGCGCTGCCTGGGACCTCCGTACCTACGGGACCGTCTTGCCCCATATGTCCCAAATCGGCCTCTGCGGTCAGCAGAGGCCAATCTGCTGGTGATCCCTGGCCCCTCGGTGATGCGGCTGGCCTCCACCCGGGCCAGAGCTTTTACAGCTCTGGCTTCTGCCTGGTGGAACGCTCTATCTCCAGCTACGCGGACCCTGCAGGACCTTAACGACTTCCGCAAGGCCTGCAAAACCGAGCTGTTCCACCGGGCCTTTGGGGAGGCCGGCCGCTGATGGCCCCCATCCCTCTTTCTCCTTTTATAACATCTGTGGATCCTACCGTCCCTTCCCTCTTTTTCTTTTTAAGGGATTTGTTAGTAGCACGCCATCTATATATTTGACTGAACGCTGCTTTTAATGGGGTAGTTTTTAACATATATAGAGCCACTATTTAATGCTATTTAATCCAATTTGATATTATTGTTTTTATTGTGTGCTCTATCTGTATGTTTTGTTCACCGGCCTGAGCCCTTCGGGGGAGGGCGGTTTATAAATATAATAAATAAATAAATAAATAAACAAACAAATAAATGAAGAAAGAAAGAAAGAAAGAAAGAAAGAAAGAAAGAAAGAAAGAAAGAAAGAAAGAAAGAAAGAAAGAAGTAAGTAGAAAAGAAAAGAATGAAATGCTAAAGTAAGAGTAAGTAAGTAGAAGTAAGAAAGTAGAAATAAGTAAGTAAGAAGTAGTAAAGTAAAAAAAAGTAAAGTACAGTGGAGCAAAGTCAAAGTAAGTAAGTTGGGGAAGGATTTGTTTTAGCCCCATCTCACCTCCCATATTGAATTCATCTTCCCTCGATTCCCTCTCTCTGGATGGCTACCTACTGTCAGAGGCGTGTCGGGGGCGGGGAAATGGCCCCTGGGGACAACGCCTGCTCCGGGCGGCTCCCCGCACCTCCCCCTGCTCGGGGGGTGGGGCTCGGGTGGCTTGGACAGGCACCACAGCGGCAGCAGGGCAGCAGCACCCCTGAGTCCCACCCCCCAAGGGTCTGGGGAGGGAAGGAGGCAGCTTGGATGGATGCCACAGCAGCCAGCTGGCTCTGTCTTTAGGCGCCTCCCCTGTGCCGATGCAGCTCTTCCGAGCCAGGTTGGTGTGGGGGAGGAGGGGGGTGGCGGCAATTTTGCGCCCCGCCCCCACCATTGCGCCTGAGGTCGTTCAACCCCCCTATTCCCGTGGGTGATACGCCACTGCCTACTGTCAGATGAAGGGGTTGGAATGGAAGGATGGCAGGGTACACAGTGGTGACGTCTTGGGCCCAGAGCCGGCTGAAATCTGGGCCTGGATTTCTAGTCCTCGTTACCACTGAACTAAACACATGGATATTTCCCCCAAAGACTTTGACTCAGATGCTGGGAATGAGTTCTTTGCATGCTGGATAATCTCTAAGAACATAAGAACATAAAAACTAGCCTGCTGGATCAGACCAGCGTCCATCTAGTCCAGCACTCTGCTACTCGCAGTGGCCCACCAGGTGCCTTTGGGAGCTCACCTGCAGGAAGTAAAAGCAATGGCCTTCTGCGGCTGTTGCTCCTGAGCACCTGGTCTGCTAAGGCATTTGCAACCTCAGATCAAGGAGGGTCAAGATTGGTAGCCAGAGATCAACTTCTCCTCCATAAATCTGTCCAAGCCCCTTTTAAAGCTATCCAGGTGAGTGGCCATCACCACCCCCTGTGGCAGCATATTCCAAACACCAATCACACGTTGTGTGAAGAAGTGTTTCCTTTTATTAGTCCTAATTCTTCCCCCCAGCATTTTCAATGAGTGCCCCCTGGTTCTAGTATTGCGAGAAAGAGAATGCATTGCTGTGGAATGCACTTCCGCTACAACTCCCAGTTGCAGAAGATCGGATGGTTTTCAACGAGCCCTCGCACAAATGCGGATTTTAAAGGAAGAGGCTCTTGTAGAGACTCTCCGAGAAACCCAGAACTTATTTCTCAGAGCCAAGCCCGTGAACTCTGTGTTGGTCTAGGGTGGGGCTTTCAGGAAGTAGCTTTTTAGATACTGATGTATATTTTCAATTAAGGTTTTTATGTGTGGTTTTACATGGACAAGAGTTTAGTACTGTGCAATAAAACGGGTATCTTGCTATATAACTGAGTATGACATGCTATCGCTACAGTAAAGGGAAGTCACGTATGACTGTGAAAAGCATCTTTGCCTTTTGATCTCCTGGAGGGAACACAGGAAACTATGCAGAGGTGCCAGGATGAAACTTCAAAGGCCTAAGTTACCTCGTGGCCTGAACAGAGTTTTCCTGAGAAGGGGAAAACAAAGGTTTTTAAAATTCCATCTTGAGACGTGGTCAGAGAAGCATCTCTGGGCCATGGGTTCCCGGAATGGGGACAAAGAACCAAAAGGAATGTAACCAGTTGAGCAATCTCTTACTGCATTTATGTTTCATTTGTTTGTTTTGAACTTTTACGATAAATCCTTGAACAATCAGCTGGTCTGGAGTCATTAGAAGGGAAAAGAACCCAAGACCGAGGTGAGATCAGAGTGGCTCTCCCAAGCTTAATCTCAGCCTCAGTCGTCACATGGTAGCAGCGGATTCTCCTATACTCCAGGGTGAACACCTTCTTGGCTTTGCAGCCGGCTTGCAGTAATGGAGCAAATTACCGGCAGCTGTTGCGGGGAAGAAGAGGAGGTGCAGATTGAGGACCATACAGTGAAGGTCACACTGCATGAGTCTCATCTGGCCTTTGTGAGCAATGTGAAGACTTGAAACAACCACTCCCGTTTCCCCAAGAGGTGCATTTCTTGGGGTGGGGTGGGGGTCACTGTTTGTCCCTGAAGACCACTTCACATCCAAAAACAGCCAGGGTTGTGTGAACCCAGCTGCTCTACAAGGGAGGGACTCCGTCGGCACAAGACAAGAAGCAACACAGACTTACCTTTATAGTGGCTGACCAGCTCCTGGAGCGTACTGAAGCTGTTGCGAGGGGAGATGTAGAAGCCGCCGCTGTCCAGCGTCCGGATCTTGTAATGTTTCACAACATCCAGCTTGTTCTGGTTGTCGAAATCTCTCACGGACAGAGAGTAGCTCCCTGAGGGAAAAGGGAGAAAAGAGAGGAATCGAAAACTAGGCCAACAGGGTCAGGAGCACCTCTCAAACCAGGGGTAAAAATCGGACAGCTAATCTCTTTTGTAAACAGGGCAGAGAAATATCTCCAAGGAGCACTTCTTTCCAACAAAAAACATAGTCCTGAGAAATTTTTCTCTCTTTCTCACAATACTAGAACCAGGGGGCATTCATTGAAAATGCTGGGGGGGAAGAATTAGGACTAATAAAAGGATACATTTCTTCACGCAACGTGTGATTGGTGTTTGGAATATGCTGCCACAGGAGATGGTGATGGCCACTCACCTGGATAGCTTTAAAAAGGGCTTGGACAGATTTATGGAGGAGAAGTCGATCTATGGCTACCAATCTTGATCCTCCTTGATCTGAGATTGCAAATGCCTTCCAAGCTTTGAGACCAGGTGAACAACTCAGGAGCAGCTTTGCAGCCGCATGAGCTGGCCATTGCTTTCCACCTCCTTGGCATGTGAGGCTCCCAAAGGCACCTGTGGTGGGCCACTGCTGAGAGTAGCAAGAGAGAGCTGGGACTAGGGTATGGACATTCTGGTCCTGCGGGATCCAGCAGGCTCGTTCTTATGTTCTTATGAAATTATTTACATGCAGCTGGCCAAAGGGACAAAAGATACCCAGCCTGGTGTAGTTGTTAAGAGAAGGTTCACTCTAATCAGGAAAACCAGGTTTGATCCACCACTCTGCCACTTGGGCTGTGGAGGCTTATCTGGTGGACTAGATTAGCTTGTGAATGCTAACACACGCCAGCTGGGTGACCTTGGGCTAGTCACAGCTCTTTGGAGGTCATTTTTGCCTCTGGCCTCTTGCCTTGAAAACTCCTTGAGGGCTTGCCATAAACTGACTGTGACTTTTCACCATCACCAAACCTGTCCACCTGCAGGTAGACTCTTCATGTTCTCTGCTCACCTGCAGTTGTGTATCATCGTTCAGACACAACTAACAAAACCTAAGTTGTTTCCCTGAACAAACTTTAATCCTATGGCACGAACATAAGAACATAAGAACTAGCCTGCTGGATCAGACCAGAGTCCATCTAGTCCAGCATTCTGCTTCTCGCAGTGGCCCACCAGGTGCCTTTGGGAGCTCACATGCAGGATGTGAAAGCAAGGGCCTTCTGCTGCTGCTGCTCCTGAGCTTTAATCCTACGAACTTTAATCCTACATTTTTGTAAGTACCCGTATTAAAAAGAAACGGAGCCTCTTTAGCCCAAAAGCCTCTGATACTTAATGGGGGGCATCCGATTAATCTAACGTCCATGTTTTCAAATCGGTTCCTCCAGCTAAACCCTGAAGACCTGTTTGATTTTCCATGGGCATTTGTTGTGCTCCAGAACCTGCACCACCTATTTGATCAGAAGTCATAGCGGGAGGGAAGCAAACAAAGATGTGCGGCTCCAGGCAGCCATAGCTCCATCATGCCGCAAATGACTGCTGTACATATAGCATAAGCGTTTTATTGTCATTGTGCACGCACAACGAAATTGACAGCAGCATTCCTCGATGCACACAATTTCAGACTCATACCCCATCCTCCCTTTCCCCTTCCTCCACCCATCCCTGCACAGCCCCAAACACATCAACACGAAGCCGCGGAGTTCAGCATCGCCACTGCTCTAGAGCAGAAGCTGTCTCTAAGCCTCTTTGTCCTAGTTTTGATAGACCTGTGTCGTCTGCCGGATGGTCACAGTTCAAAAAGAGTGTGCCGGATGAGACAGGTCTCTCGGAATATTTTGGGCTTTCTTTAGGCTTCGGGAATTATAGAGTTCTTCCAAGGAGGGGAGAGGGCAGCCGATAATCCTCTGTGCAGGAGTGATCACCCTTTGGAGCGCCTTCCTATCTGCCACTGTGCAACTGGAGAACCGTACACAGATATAGAAACCTCATCTGCTCACAGGGGAGAAAGGGATTCTGTGCCCCCCGCCCCCAGCCAGAGAGAGAGGGTACCTTTGCTCGTCTCGCTGTCTCGAATCATGAAGGAGCCAATCACGTTCCCCGGAGCGAGCAGCTGCCTCTCGGCATCTTTCCGGTTGACACCTTTGAAAAACCACCTGGAAGGGGGACATTGCAAAACAGCTAGGTGAGCAAGGCCTTTCCATAATGTGCTCAGCGGCCCTGGAAGGCCACCAAACAGGAGAAAGCCCGTGGCCAGCCAGAAGGGCCAAAACAGACAGACTGGAAAACAGAGATCTCCAACATGCACTGCCACCATTTGGACTGGAAGAGGATTTAACCCTTCATCCCCTGCTTGGTTTTGCAAACCAAAAACCACGAAAGGCCTCACACACGAAGATGCCTTACGTGGTATAGTGGCTAAGAGAGCCGGCGTGCTGCCGTGGTGAAGAGCAGGTGGATTCTAACCTGGAGAACCGGGTTTGATTCCTTATTCCTCCACCTGAGTGGCAGAGGCTTATCTGGTGAACCAGGTGTGTTTCCGCACTCCTACATTCCTGCCGGGTGACCTTGGGCTAGTCACAGTTCTCTCAGGACTCTCTCAGCCCCACCTGCCTCACAAGGTGTGTCTGTTGGGGGGAGAGGAAGGGAAAGGAGTTTGGATGCCACCTTGAGTCTCCTGACAGGAGAGAAAGGTGGGGTAGAAATCCAAACTCTCTCTTTTTCTTCTTCTTACACTCAATAAGAAAAAGGCGGGTTTGGATTTATACCCCACTTTTTCCAACCATAAGGAGACTCAAGGCGGCTGACAAACTCCTTCCCTTCCTCTCCCCACAACAGACACACATTGTGAGGCAGGTGGGGCTGAGAGAGTTCTGAGAGGACTGGGACTGGCCCAAGGTCACCCAGCAGCTTCGTGGGCAGGGCCAGGGAAACAAATGCAGTCCACCAAATTAGAGTCCGCTGCTTCCATGGAGGAGTGGGGAAGCAAATCTAGTTCACCAGATTAGAGTCTGCTGCTCTTAACCACTACATGATGCTGGCCGGTCTTGTCTTGTACTGAATAAGATCATCAGGGATAGTATTTTGTACTCAGTGGCTTGCCAGAATCTAGGGCAGTGATGGCGAACCTATGGCACGGGTGCCAGAGGTGGCACACAGAGCCCTCTCTGTGGGCACACCCACCCAGAACTCATCATATGTGGGGGGCGGGGGGCGGAAAATCAACCCCCCCACACACACATACATCTAGGCTGTCCTGGGCATGATCCTTTCCCTGGGAGTAAGCTCGGTTGCTGGCAATGGGGCTTGCTTTTGCGTAAACCCTCCTAGGGTCGTGATGCACCCATTCGAAGTGTTGTACGGTTTCTTCATCAAGCTTACTCCTGAGTAACGGACACCTCGGAGCCAACTGTATTTTCTAAACTAAAACCTCAGTATTCAGGTTAAATTGCCGTGTCGGCACTTTGCGATAAATAAGTGGGTTTGGGGCTGCAATTTGGGCACTCGGTCTCGAAAAGGTTCGCCATCGCTGATCTAGGGTAGGGGTCTTCCCCATCATCTACTGCCTGGTCCTTTCAACGGGAGATGCCGGGAACTGAACCGGGCACCTTCTGCCTGCATAGCAGAGGCTCTTCCACTGACCCACGACTCCCGGCCAAACCCTGCTCATCGTGCTGCATTAACTTTGAAATGAAACATACTTTTCAAAGGACACATCTCCCCCACCCCCACTTTAAAACTGCAGGGGGGGACCTGGTTTTCTTTAGCAAAACCAAGCAGGGTTTAAAGGGTTAGATCAGTGGTGGCGAACCTATGGCACGGGTGCCAGAGGTGGCACTCAGACCCCTCTCTGTGGGCACGGTGCAAACAGGGTCAAAACGCCCCCCCCCCCACCCCCATCTAGGCTGGCCTGGGCCACTGGGCTCGATTATTAGCATTAAACCTAAGATCTAATTTTGGGGAAGCAGTGTAGATAACCCTGTTAAGCGCTGTTAAACCCCAGTGATTTTCATGCGAAGAACTAAAGCGCGATCCTCTACCTGGGAGTAAGCTCGGTTGCTGGCAATGGGGCCTGCTTCTGAGTAAACCCTCCCAGGGTCATGATTCACCCCGTTGGAAGAGTTGCACGGTTGCTTCAAAGCAAAGTCACCAACTACCACCAAGCTTACTCCCGAGTAACGCGAACTTCAGAGCCAACTGTTTTTTTCTAAACTAAAACCTCAGCATTCAGGTTAAATTGCCGTGTTGGCACTTTGCGATAAAGAAGTGGGTTTGGGGCTGCAATTTGGGCACTCGGTCTCGAAAAGGTTCGCCATCACTGGGTTAGATCCTCGAGTCCAGTGGTGGCGAACCTATGGCGCTCCAGATGTTCATGGACTACAATTCCCATCAGCCCCTGCCAGCGTGGCCAATTGGGAATTGTAGTCCATGGACAGCTGGAGCGCCATAGGTTCGCCACCACGGCTCCAGTCCATCCCGTACGGCCCTGATCCAAACTGCAGCCAAATTTTTCAACACAGAAGAGACACGGCCATGTTGGCCCTAAGAGAAGTTAAGCATTTCAGACGTGGGTGCGGCGGCACACACAGATGCTCCACTTCCTGTTTCACAGCTAAGGACCAGACTCACTCTTCCGTCTCCAACGAGTTCACTCGGGCAACGTAGTTGCTGGGGATGTAGCCTTCTCTTCCCGAAGACAGGGCCTTTGCTCTCCACCATTCGCCGGACCTGCAGCAAGAGAGACAGAAGAGAGGGTCTGTTGACATTGGTCTGGCATGCTGAGCAACGCCCGCTACCATGCACAGGGCAACTTGTGCAGCTGGGTTGCAGTTCGCCATCCAGCTGGACACTTTACTTGAAACCATTATGTTATGCGACTTTTTACAAGAATACTAGCGGGCCCGGCCACGCGTTGCTGTGGCTCAGTCTGGTGAAGTGGAAAAGAAAGAAAAGGGGAAGCGAACGGTTCGAACATGTGTCATTGCACAGTGCTTGTAAGGGAGGGGAGGGGCAAGGGGCCCCTCCCTCCCCTCCCTCTCTCCTGTTCCCTTGCGTGGCACCCCACCCCGTCTCTCCCTAATGTTCCCCTTCCTCCGTTAGGGTGGGTGGGCCATGTCCAGATGGCAGACCCCATCCCTTTCACTCCAGATGGCAGCAGTTTTCAAGGAAGGCATGGTTGTTTCCCTTGTATCAGAGGGTTTTGCTTTAACAGCCAGCAGATGGCGCTGTTGCGGAACAGAACTGTGGTTCCAACTGTCACAGGTGTGGCATGTACACAATAACTGGCACAGTTGTGACATGTACACAACAGGAGGTGTGGAAACAGTATGGAAACCTGGCCGCATGCGAATGCGACGTTGTGTGAAAATTTCAAAGCAATCGGTCCAGTAATTTGGGAGATTACCTGTCAGCAGAAAAACACACTGATAGATTTTTATATATATAGATTAATGTGACATAACCACAAGGCTTTGAAGTCTGTATTCGAGGCCAGATTTTATCTGGTGGACCAACTAGCTCTGTGGTTTTTTGTTATTATCACGCCATTGTATGTTGTTGAATAACACTGAGTCTGCACTTGGAATTGCATTCCACCATGCAATTAATTTTGTCACTGAAAGCACGGTGGTGCACAGTGTTTGAGTTTCATATTTATGAATATATAATCATAGCACGCTTTCCCTGGATGCTGTGATTGATCCATTACAGGTGAGCCTAGATTCAGTGCAAATCCTTTTGTGTTGCTACCGGGGCACAAACCCCCAAATCCTTTTACCATGGCGGATGCACGGGAAATCAGCAGCCGACCTGCGTCCGAACAGATCCAAAGACCATGTCTATGGCCCCTTCCGCACATGCAGAATAATACGCTTTCAATCCGCTTTCAATGCTCTTTGAAGCTGTGCGGAATGGCAAAATCCACTTGCAAACTGTTGTGAAACTGGATTGAAAGCGCATTATTCCACATGTGCGGAAGGGGCCTATGTTTCAGCCTTAAAATGGGATGACCAATCATTCCTTCCACCTAGGGAACCTTGGGAATTGTAGTTCTACACTGGCAGGCTAGAACTTCCAAGATTAGGAAGATGGCAACACCGGAGTGGGCCTTGCCAGCTCACTGGGGTGCCAGGGCTAATGTACCCAGCATCTCCTTCTGCCTGGCCAGCAGCAGCCCTCCAAGGCAACAGGCCACCCGAAAGCTGCCCAGTGAATTCAAGGATGGATCCACTCATGCTGGGACCCAACGTGACCATGAAACAGTGCAAGGGGGAAATCGTTGTCCCGAGAGCATCTGGCTCAGAGGTGGGATCCAGCAGGTTCTCACAGGTTCCAGAGATTAGGTTGCTAATTATTTGTGTGTGCCGAGAGGGGGTTACTAATGGGTGCCTGAGATTGCAAATGCCTTAGCAGACCAGGTGATCGGGAGCAACAGCCACAGAAGGCCATTGCATTCACATCCTACATGAGAGCTCCCAAAGGCACCTGGTGGGCCACTGCGAGTAGCAGAGAGCTGGACTAGATGGACTTTGGTCTGATCCAGCTGGCTTGTTCTTATGTTCTTCTTATGGGTGATTTTGCCACGTGATTTTTGCCTTCGTTACGCCCCTCCTCTCAGCAGTAGCGCGCAGAACTTGAAGCAGTCTAGCAGGAGGTACACCGGCGTGCGTGGCAGCCTGCGCCTGCGTGCATTCGTTTCCCGCCCAAGGACTGGCGCAGCGGCTGCCTCCTTGCCACAGCCCCGCCCAGGAATGCCCCGCCCCCGGAATGGCCGGCCACGCCCCCGTCGTGCCCCGCTCAGCCCCATTGGCGCTACACCACAGTTTGAATCCCACCACCATGGGAACCTGTTACTAAAATTTTTGGATCCCACCACTGATCTGGCTCCAACGTCAGCTCCTGTATGGTCCAAAAAAGAGGTGCCCAGCGGACAGTCTGGTACTTACTCCTCAAGGACCTTGAGATGTTCCCCCTTCTGGAAGCTGAGGTCCTCTTTATGGATGGCTTCGTAGTCATAAAGGGCCACAACTATGAAGTCCTCTGATCCTGTGGGAACAGACAAATTCCTGCATTCGCATCCCCAGAGAGCCAGTGTGGTGTAGTGGTTAAAAGCAGGTGCATTCTAATTTGGAGAACCGGGTTTGATTCCCCACTCCTCCACATGAGTGGCAGAGGCTTATCTGGTGAACCAGATGTGTTTCCGCACTCCTACATTTCTGCTGGGTGACCTTGGGCTAGTCACAGTTCTCTCTGACCTCTCTCAGCCCCACCTGCCTCACCAGGTGTCTGTTGTGGGGAGAGGAAGGGAAAGGAGCTTGTCAGCCACCTTGAGTCTCCTGACAGGAGAGAAAGGCAGGATATACATCCAAACTCTTCTTCTTCTTCTTCTTCTTACACTGAATAAGAAAAAGGCGGGTTTGGATTTATATCCCACTTTTTTCAACTGTAAGGAAAGCCCCTGGCCCTGATTCTATAATTTCAGAGATTCTGAAATTTCATACCGATTGGTGGGCCCCTATCCTGGCCACTCTTTTTACCCCCGGCTGGAGCACCTTCCCTATAAGGAGAGCCTGCCAACTTCCGCCCCATCAGCTTCCTCTCAGTGATAGGGAAGATTGCAGTAGCCAAATTGCTACTGAATTAAAAGGTTGGTCTGGCAGGAGATCCCACCACGGCACAAGGAGTTTCACTGCATAACTGAGACCATGGCACAGAGCAGGGAATAAATGTAAGTAAGTAAGTAAATAAATAAATAACTGAAAGCAAGTGGTGTGTCTTTCAATAAAATATTTTAAAACAGTAAATTTATTTTAAACAGAGCTTCTAACTGACATAATTGAAGGCCGGCACATGCAGAATAATGTACTTTCAATCCACAGCTGGATTTTACTGTGCAGAATAGCAAAACCCACTCGCAAACAATTGTGAAAGAGGATTGAAAGTGCATTGTTCCTGTTGGAGGAGGAGGAGGAGGAGGAGGAGGAGGAGGAAGAGGAAGAGTTTGGATTTATATCCCCCCTTTCTCTCCTGCAGGAGACTCAAAGGGGCTTACAATCTCCTTGCCCTTCCCCCCTCACAACAAACACCCTGTGAGGTGGGTGGGGCTGAGAGAGCTCAGAGAAGCTGTGACTAGCCCAAGGTCACCCAGCTGGTGCGTGTTGGAGTGCGCAGGCTAATCTGAATTCCCCAGATAAGCCTCCACAGCTCAGGCGGCAGAGCTGGGAAACAAACCCGGTTCCTCCAGATTAGATACACAAGCTCTTAACCTCCTACGCCACTGCTGCATGCCTGGACACTGGGTATGCCGTGTATCTCACTCTAACTGTGATGTTGCCTCTCTTGTTTGCCCTCCTTGTCTGGGCCAGGAGACCGCCCACTAACTTCCTTTCTTCCCCGTGCTGGTCTCACTTCTCACCTGGCTCTTGACCTGAGCGCATGGCCAATGGCAGCCTGCTCGGTGGGGCTTTCCCACTGTAGCATCCTCTCACCTGCACACACGTGATGGCGCGGTAGAGTGCCCACTTGTCCATAGGGAAAGCATTCTCTTAGACTAGGGTTTCTTTCTATCTACCTTTTCCCTGGAACAAAGCTGTGAACTGGAGATGCTTGAATAAACGTAAGTTTTACCTTTTACATTTATCTCTTGGGAAGTTTCTATAAACTGCACTCACACGCACCACTGGGCAGATCCATGACTCTAAACTAGTGGCGTAGGAGGTTAAGAGCTCGTGTATCTAATCTGGAGGAACTGGGTTTGATTCCCAGCTCTGCCGCCTGAGCTGTGGAGGCTTATCTGGGGAATTCAGATTAGCCTATACGCTCCCACACACGCCAGCTGGGTGACCTTGGGCTAGTCACAGTTCTTCGGAGCTCTCTCAGCCCCACCCACCTCACAGGGTGTTTGTTGTGAGGGAGGAGGGGCAAGGAGATTGTCAGCCCCTTTGAGTCTCCTGCAGGAGAGAAAGGGGGGATATAAATCCAAACTCTTCTTCTTCTAAATCAGACCGTTCCGCATGTGCTTAAGGGGCTTATGTGTTACGATTGGAGCCCCGATGGTTTGTGATTGGCTCCACCTCCTCCAGCCGCCATTATGCATCTACCACCTTCTGTCAAAATTCCAAAGGTGCCACAGCATCATAAAGGCTGGAAACCCTGAGGTAGCTACTGCCTTTGCCGCCAGGTGGATCCTTTTGCTGCAACCTTGAGCGACAAGTCATTGGACGCTGCCTACAATCAGTCAGTACATACATACATAAGCCTTTATTGGCACAGTCAGAAAAAAGTTACATGAATCGGGAACAATTGCATGGATACATGATAGATAAAAGGCCCCACGGGGAGCACAACAAATACATTCTACTGGGAACTCTCAACTATCTCCGCAATGAAACTGGCGATCTCTTCACAAAGACCGGGGACCGAGCTGTTTAACAATAGAGACACACTACCTGTATTCCTTAATAAACCCTGTTCAAAGGAGAGCCATAATGCTCGCCAGGTTTAATGTTATGCCTTCTGCCTTGTTACATGGCAGATTTAATAAGCAAGAAAAGGCTAAAAGATTGTGCCCATGTAACGATGGCTCAGTTGAATCTCTGGCCCACCAATTACTTCACTGTCTCAGATTCAAGGAAATCAGATCCAAATATGTGAATCTCACTCCTTTACATTTACATGATCTCCCCCGATTTATTTAGATTACACTACTTGTTGGACAACCCTGATCCTTCTCTCTGTGTGATAGTGGCAGACTTTCTCCTGGAAATTACTAAATGCCAGTAGATTTCCTTCGTCCTAACATGTATATCCTGTATTGTATATGTTTTTTTAATCTGTTTTTATTATTGTTGTACTGCTGTCTATGCCAATAAAGGCTTGCTTCTTCTTAACAATAGAGATAACCTAGTCAGATCAGGCAGCCCAGATTGGAAGAAAAAAATGTAGGTTGGTATATTTAGATCTGATGTTATCAAATCTGGTGCAGTGCAAGAGTTGGCGAGTCAGTGTTTCAACCACGTTAAGTTTGCAACTGCATAACCTTGCGGATTTATCTAAATTGCTGAACCTACCCTTTAATAGGGCAGAGGGCATAACGTTAAAACGTGCAATCCTTGCGCGTGGGTTCGTTAAGGTATGGAGGTAACAGGCCATACGTCTCTGCTCAAATGGAATTACGAGTTGTGTTGGAGAGCAGGTTCGTTTGGCTGCTAGATGCAAATTTGCAAACAATCAGTCAGTACATACATACCGTCAGTTCCGGGGGGCGGCATCATCCTTACCGGTTTGCTGCCCTGGGATGCAACAGAAAGGAAGCGTCCGATCAGTACAACAGCCATTGGATCACGGACTTAGCATTTTTAATTTGCAAAGTGCCTCAGTTCCTACGGCCGTTGCCCTTAGCCCAGAGGTGGGATCCAGCAGGTTCTCGCAGGTTCCCGAGAGTAGGTCACTAATTATTTGTGTGTGCCGAGAGGGGGTTACTAATGGGTGATTTTGCCACGTGATTTTTGCCATAGTTACGCCCCTCCTCTCAGCAGTAATGCGCAGAACTGGAAGCAGTCTAGCAGGAGATGCACCGGCGTGCGTGGCAGCCTGCGCCTGCGTGCATTCGTTTCCCGCCCAAGGACCGGCGCAGCGGCTGCATCCTTGCCACAGCCCCGCCCAGGAATGCCCCACCCCCGGAATGCCCGGCCACACCCCCGGCGTGCCCCGCCCAGCCCCACTGGCGCTACGCCACAGTTTGAATCCCACCCCCATGGGAACCTGTTACTAAAATTTTTGGATCCCACCACTGCCTTAGCCCTAACCCTGTGGGTCAGCTGTACCCATTCTGCCTACTCCACCAAATTGAAGGCCCAGTAATCAAGGAGTGGCAATCGGCATACACCCTGAATATCCTAAGTGAGAAAGGCCCAGGCAAGAGAGACACGTTGGCCATCTTGCTAGACATCAAGAGAATTCACAGCTGGGGAGCAGCTGAGGGTCCACAGGGTCTAGATTTATCTCCACCAGAACACACTGCCATTTTTACACTGAAACAACCCCTCCACAAGAGGTGAGGTTGCAAAAGGCCCAATCCCCCTTAATGCTGCTCTGTTCGGCCGTGTCGTCAAAATATAAAAGTTCTGTGACCCCGCTTGTTAAGACCAACTACAGCAGGGGTGTCAAACTCGCGGCTCTCCAGATGTTCATGAACTACAATTCCCATCAGTCCTTCCCAACATGAGCATTGGCTATACTGGTAAGGGCTGATGGGAATTGTAGTTCATGAACATCTGGAGGGCCGCGAGTTTGACACTTGTGAACTACAGCAACAGAAAATGCCGTGGATGTTTTGCAAGACTCTTCGTAAGGCTGGATCTAAAAAACAAGAATAAAATTGAGGATGCTTTCGGCCCTGAGGACCTTCAGTAAACCTCCTGCACAAAATGGGGCCGTGTCATGCTAGTGGCTGGGTGCACCTCAAACATCTGGCATGACATCTGTTGAGGGAGAGGAGCTAATTCTCCCAACACAGCTGCTTCAGCCTGACCCTCTCCATGCCATTCCAGGTGGCCTCCGGCTATCCACTGTAAAAAGGTTCTGTATGCTATAATATAGTATACAGGCAATGGGATGAACTAAAATACACTGTGCCCTTTGGCCAACCAAACTTGTTACATACAAAAACCACGCACAGGGGGAAAGCACAAGTGCTCTATTCATATACGAGGGTGCAACAGAAACATGAATACAAACTACAGAATACAAACAGAACAGAATACAAACAGAACAGAATACAAACTACAAAGACTATACACACAGAGGGCTGTTAACGTGCATCCTATATTATAACGTGCCTCCTATATTATAACGTGCATCCTATATTATAATGCACACACCAAACTTGTTACATACAAAAACCACGCACAGGGGGAAAGCACAAGTGCTCTATTCATATACAAAGGTGCAACAGAAACATGTATACAAACTACAAAGACTATACACACAGACAGCTGTTAACGTGCATCCTATATTATAATGCACACACCTTTCTTAGGAATTTAAGTCCTCTATGCATCACAGTCCATGAGAATTTCTAAGTACATGACAGTGTTCCAAATCAGCATCAAGGCCTGTGAATTTCTCAATGTGAAACCATATTCCAGCCCCAAATCCTATTTGGGATAATATGGGGTTTTCATTTCTTCACCAGTGGTACTGGATGTTCCTATTTTCAGCTTGTGGGGAGCCACTCAAAGAGACTTACATCATAAATATGTAGCACATCATGGAATCAGTTGTTGCTGTTACATTATTTGCTACTCATACAACAATTATAAAAATTAGAGAAAATCGGTCATTAAAATGATGCTTACTCACAGTTTTTCTAATATTATTTTATTTATTTTTATTTATTTATTATATTTATATACCGCCCTCCCCAAAGGCTCAGGGTGGTGTCCATCAGTGATAAAACAATTTAATAATAATAATAAGCCTTTATTTGGCATAACAATAATCATAACACAATAAAAAACCTGAGATAAAAGGTATACAAATACAAAGGTTTAAGATAAAAGGTATACAAATACAAAGGTTTAAGATAAAATATAAATTATTGATTGTGCATCACCTCCAGTAAAAATTGTGCAACCAATTCACAAGTTTCATTGTCAGAATTGTCCAGAAGGAAAGGAAGTCTACCTGATTCTTCCATTTCACTAGGTATCCTAGAAAGAATGTTGGAATATTTTGATCTGATATTAGCAGATTTAGGGCAGCAAAGCAGTTGATGTGCCAATGTTTCAATTTGTTGTTCACCACAAGAGCATACCCTTTCGCTCATTTCCAAGTTGTTAAATCTACCACGCAATAAAGTGGAGGGGAAAACATTGAAGCGAGCAAGTGTGAGGGCTCTTCTCTGCATTGGATTAGTCAAAAAAAATACAAATAAGGGAGCCGTCCTGTTTTGATATAGGGGTATTGAAAGATGTAAGGGGTGAGACAAGTTTTCATAGCAACCCCCCTAAATAAATTAATCCATTAAACTTTCCAACAATTTTTGTTTTAACAAGTTGTAGGATTCTGAACGGAACTAGATGGCCCGAGGAAAAGCTTGAAATTGAGAGATATACCAAAGTGATTCAAATCTTTCTTTCGATCCAGAGAGACACCATGGATTAATACAATTATCCAGACAAAAGTAGGTGAATCAGCAAGTGCTCATCATGCGAGAAATGCAGGCGAAGCCAAAATTTAAAAGCTCTCAACCAAGCCCTATAAACTAATGAATTTTGGCCCAGTTCTAAACAGAGGGCCGCATACGGTACACAGTTTGGCAGGCCCATAATTTTACGGAAAAATTTGGATTGGACAGTATTCAAGGAGTCGTCAACTGCTTGGAGCCAGATAGGTAGTCCATAAAGTAACTGCGCTTCTACCTTAGAGTTAAAGATTTTTAGTGCTGCTGGGACAAGGGAGTGGCCCTTTCCATAAAAGAAGCGTGCAATGGCAGAATAACTGATGGTAGCAGCTGCAATAGCAGCTTTTTTGTGGGGTAACCAGGAGAGGTTATAAGAGTGCCATGAATTAAACAAACTAATTCGTGCATCTTACGAACAATTCAAGAGATTTAGAAATCCTGTGTCGCGCAATCAGCTAGTTCAATATAAAACTACTCTTCATTCTTTAATGAAAGAGAAACAGGTCCAGTATGCGCAGAATCAGTGGGATCGCTTATATCAAGCTGTAATCTCCAATGACTCAAGACAGTTTTGGGCCTTGACAAACAGACTTGACTCCAATAAAATGAGGGCGTTTTCTTCTATTCTCCCTGAGGTTTGGATAGATCATTTTGCGAAGCTGTTCCAAAAGGAAGAGACCAGTAACATTTATCATCCATCTCCATCATTAAATGATTCCAAATGGCCTCCTGTTACAGCGCTCAGGAAATCATGGATCTAATAACTGAATTAGAAACCCCGTAAAGCCTCTGGCCCAGATACTGAAGATTTCCCCAGAGATACTGAAGTCGCATATAGAGTGGTGGGCACCCTTTTTGGCCAATCCTGATACTTCCACCCAAATCAGCCAATGACTCAGGCCTCATTCCTAAGCCTTGGCTATCTGCAATCATTGTACCTATTTATAAAAAAAGGTGACCCATGGGGATCCTGCCAACTTCCGCCCATAGTGGTTTGACATCAGTCATTGTTGGGAAAATAACCAATGCTAAGACACTTCTACCCAAACTACAGGCCTGGACGATTCATCAGAACATCATTGGCCCAGAGCAAATATAGGCTTCACGAGGGAAATCCACGTTAGACCATGCTATGCTTCTTAAGCATTTGGTTAATAAATACTCCAAAGTCCAAAGAAGTAAACTTTTATGCTGCCTTCATTGATTTGAAGGCAGCTTTTGACACAGTCTCTAGAGAACGTCTTTGGAATAAATTGGCTATACAAGGAATAGACAATAAACTTCTTTTTCTAATCAGGCAACTTTATACCAACACAAACTGCAGAGTTAAGTGCTCACGTGAAGGTCTCATGACTGATTCTATTTCTACCTTTAAAGGTGTGAGGCAAGGCTGTGTGTTAGCACCAACCCTTTTCAATTTATTTTTTTGAGGTGACAGCTTCCATCTGAAGCCTTATTGGAAATTAATAACCATGCCCTAAATTGGGAAACAAAGGCATATTCCAATACTTCTATATGCTGATGATACCATCCTTCTATCTCGCTCAAAAGTTGGACTTAGTCGACTGCTGAATAGATGTGGGCAGTACTGTACAGATAACGGACTAGTCATCAATTATCAAAAGACCAAGATTTTGATCTTTGCCAAACAATACAAAAAACATAACTGGGCGATTAATAAAGTGCCAGTGGAGCAGGTTAACCAATACAAATATCTTGGGGAAAAAAACAATTTAAAACATCATGGTATATAATTTACGTAAAATAATACATAAAATACTAAAACTACAGATGGCTTCAACCCCTCCCTCCCCCTTTTATGTACCCACGGGAGGCCAGATGTTCTTATGGCGGAGTTGACATCATCCTGGCTGGCCAAACGCCTGGCGGAACAGGTCCGTTTTGCAGGCCCTGCGGAAACTTTGTAAGTCCCGCAGGGCCCTGATCTCACCTGGAAGCCTGTTCCACCAGGTAAGGGCCAGAGCCGTAAAGGCCCTGGCCCTTGTAGAGGCCAGCCGGATCGCCTTGGGGCCAGGGATCACCAGTAGGTCCGCCTCCGATGAGTGGAGGGGCCTAGAAGGGCGGTATAGGGAGAGACGGTCCCTCAGATAAGCAGGGCCAAGGCCGCGAATGGCTTTGAAGGTCAATACCAAAACTTTAAGCATGACCCGGTACTTGATTGGCAGCCAGTGCAGTTGGTATAGGACCGGCGTAATCCGGTCCCTAGCTGTTGCCCTAGAGAGGAGCCTGGCTGCTGCATTTTGTACGAGTTTCAATTTCCGGATCATGGCTAAAGGTAAGCCCGCGTAGTCTAATCTAGAGGTGACCGTGGCATGGATCACCGTGGCCAGATCGGAACGAGAGAGATACGGGGCCAGTTGCCGTGCCTGGCGCAGATGGTAAAAAGCTGCCTGGGCTGTCTGGGTGACCTGGACCACCAATGATAAGGATGGATCCAGAGTCACCCCCAGGCTCTTGGCAGACGAGGTTAACTTTAATGTCTCGCCAAGAAGCGTAGGCAGGCCAGAGGCCACCGGACACTCCCCACGGTCCAGCCACAGGACCTCCGTCTCAGTGGGATTCAACTTCAGCCGACTTGTACTCAACCAACCAGATATTACAACCAGATATTACATCTACCATGTCCCCTTACCAATAGCACTGTGTGTGCATTATAACAGAGGATGCTTTCCCCCATGTGTAGTTTTTGTATGTAATAAGAAAGGTTCTGTTTGCACCAACCAAAAGAGGGGAAACTAACAAAGTTAGCCCTAAAAAAAGAATTAAGTACCAACAGAAAATGGCGTAACTACCAGGGGATGGGGGGCGCGGTGTATTGCCCCAGGCACACGTCATATGTGGGGGTGGGCGGGGGCATGACAGGAGCACAAGGCACACATGTGCCCTGGGCGAATTTCGCCTTGTTCCGCCCCTGCCAACAGGTCAAGAGTGGGAAAGTTTTAAAAAACTGCTTAATAGCAAACACGCATATGAATTTACTACACATTAAAATAATCACATCATGGTAGAAGGCCCATGATAGCCTGCCTGTTGTGCATAAAATCACAATGACAATGCAAAAGAATTCCTATGTCACGCTTTGTGACCTAAAATCAGCTCACTGGCCTTCATTAGTGGTCAAAAGTGATAGCACAATGGACTTGCTACCCGACTACAACTACAAATAAAACATGTAGATGGCTGAGATCAATTGTTAGAAAGCAGTACACAATTGGTCCCTAGATCTTCAACATAAAACCTGTACCCACTCAAAAGGCAAAAGGCAACGCGCCGATCGTGCCCAATTCTATTATGGCAGCATTCTTTAATACCTCAGTCACAATGGGGTTGCTTAAAGTCAGGAACAATAAGTTTAGGTTTTGTATGCTCATAAAAAGAGAGAAAGTTTAGGGACAAACACTTTGTTGTAATTAATGCCTGCAGGAAAAATAAGACTAATATTATGCAACAAAGCAAGCAAATAAAATTATATCACTATACTATTGGAGTGGTTAATAAATCCAAATAATAATAATAAATAAATACAAAAAGGATGCTGGCAATGAAAGCCCGTGCAGAGTTTGACTGTAAAGTGCAGCTAACAAGAATAATTACTTTGTCGTATGTGGACTTCTATGTAATCCTTGCTTTACACCTATTTCTAAAAACATTATGGGAAGATTTCTCCATTTGGCATTGGGTGGATTCTTGGTTGTGATATTATGTTTGTTAGTGGCACTTCATAATAAAACTCTGCACATGCTTTAGTTTCCAGTAATTCCTGTAATTACACACCATCCAAATGACTGCAGGCTTGGAGGGGTAATACATGAATCAAAGGGGGCCTTTCCCCACTTACCTTAAGCCCCGCGCTACTCTCCGAAAGTAGCGCGGGGTCCCTTGGCACTCCCCACAACAGGGGCCGCGACAGCACGGCCGCCCCGACGCTGCCGCTGCCGCGCCCCCTCAGCGCGCGGCATCCCTGCCGCTCTTTTAAACGGCGCCTTGTGATGACCCTGCGCAGAGCGCGGGGTCGTGGGGACGCCCAGACGCGCGCCAGGGATGCCGCGCACTGAGAGCAGCGCACGGCATAGGGGGGATTAAGGTAAGTGGGGAAAAGCCCAGGAACTCTTCATTTGACCAGGAGCATTCTCATTTAATCTATGCTGATTCGGGCTCAGTGTCCATACAGAAAACAGCTTGGGGTTCATATTAGTCCCCAGCACAAGCACAAGAAGGAAACATTGGCCCCTTCCGCACACGCAAAATAATGCGTTTTCAAACCACTTTCACAACTGTTTGCAAGTGGATGTCGCCATTCTGCACAGCTTCAAAGAGCACTGAAAGCAGTTTGAAAGTGCATTATTCTGCATGTGCCATTCAGTCTTCCAGACTGGATCAACTGACCAAAACCCCATAATGCTTCCTGTGCGTTTGGCTGGCTTTTTTCCAGAGGCATGTTCTGCTTTGCCGCTGTACTTCCTTGCTGTGACTCCGCTGCTGACTGTAGAGATTCGGCTCTCTCTCCTCCTCAAAACGTTATGACTATTTACTAACGTTTTATGATCTCCACAACTGTGATCTTGTTAAAAATATTTCTTGGAAAATATCAGCGGTACAGATAGGCAGCAACGGCAAATAAATCAGAAGAGAAAGAAATCCTTGCACAACTCCTGTAATGGTAAAGGGTGGTGTCTCCTATACAAAGGTAGAGCGTTCACGGGGTTATGTGGGGGTCACATATCTCTGGGCGCACATCAGATGGTCACGTGGGGGCGGTTAGGGTTAGGGAACAGCCTTACGGGGCCGGGCTGAAGGGCAGCCCACAGAAGGCTCCTACTGGCTAAGGTAAGTGGGGCACGGGGGGAGGGGGGGAACTATGTCATGATATTTTAAAAAAGAGTAAAAGTTCACTAAAGGGTCATTTCAAGTTAGCAGAAGTTTGCCAAACCCCAGAGGCCAGAGACAGTCAGTCTAGGGGTGAAGGAGCAGTTAACCTTTAACATGATTGGTGAGTTCAATTGTAACTCTAGACCAGTGGTTCCCAAACTTATTTGGCCTACCGCCCCCTTTCCAGAAAAAAATATTACTTAGCGCCCCTTGGAAATTAATTTTTTTTAAATTTTAATAGCAATTAAACAGAAAGATATATGTATTAATGTTTCTACCTGTGGCCATCACCGCCCCCCTGGATCGCTGCAGCACCCACCAGGGGGCAGTGGCGCCCACTTTGGGAATCACTGCTCTAGACCAATGAGAGGCTGATGCCTGGGCGAGGAAAAGTATCCTGTTGGATGTATGCATTGTATATGCTATGCTAAGTTCAGATAGAGAGAATTTGAGTTGAGAGGTCAGTGTGTTCAACTTTGTTCTTGCTAAAGAGTTCTGTATAGTCCGATAGTCTTGTATAGAATAGACTTGTGTAACCTTGCAACTGCTAAAGTAAAACCTTCCTATGGAAAGAACATCTTGCGTGGAAAGCATTCTTTTCCAAGTGTGCTAGAAGGTTGCAGTGAGTGCAAGAAGACTATAAATCTTCTCATCTTACCAGAGTAGCTCCGCTTTAAACTCTGCTGATAAACTGTAGGGGGGGTGTTACCCTGGGCGCCATTCCTCTCCCCCCCCCCATGCCTCTGCTCCTATAGGTCCAATAAGAGTCACTCCTGCCGTGCCCCTTCAATCCCTGCAAGGAAGTTGCCAACTGCCAGACTTACATGGCTCACAGATGTGGGATCTTTCACATAATGAGTGTGAAGACTGGAGGTAGAATTGGCTCTCCAGACCTTGCTGGGCAGGCCGAATTCCTTGGATTTCACACAGCCCATCCTGCAAGGGAAGAGAGAGAAAGAAGGAGAATTTCGCAGGATGCTGGGCTCTGTGTCACATTCGTCAAATCCCCGTCCCCTGCCGGAGAAGAGACTGGTATAGCTCAGACCAGATTAAACCCCAACTGCTCACCTGCATTTTTTCCCTTTACAATCTAAGAAGAAGAAGAAGAAGAGTTTGGATTTATATCCCCCCTTTCTCTCCTGCAGGAGACTCAAAGGGGCTTACAACCTCCTTGCCCTTCCCCCCTCACAACAAACAACCTGTGAGGTAGGTGGGGCTGAGAGAGCTCCGAGAAGCTGTGACTAGCCCAAGGTCACCCAGCTGGCATGTGTGGGGTGTACAGGCTAATCTGAATTCCCCAGATAAGCCTCCACAGCTCAGGCGGCAGAGCTGGGAATCAAACCCGGTTCCTCCAGATTAGATACATGAGCTCTTAACCTCCTACACCACTGCATTGAAAACCATAAAAGGAATTGTTCCTCACACACAGTTTCAGAGGGCCGCCATGTTGGCCAGGAGTAGAAGAAGAGTTGGATTTATATCCCCCTTTCTCTCCTGTAAATTGGATTTATATCCCCCTTTCTCTACTGTAAGAAGACTAAAAAGGGCTTACAAATTCCTTTTTTTACAGCAATTTATTGTGTATTTATTTTATTTTTTAAATATATTTTTTTATTGTATAGTCTGAATCCACATTACATTTTAGTATAATTATTTACATGGGCTTACAAATTCCTTTCCTTCCCCTCTCGCAACAAACACCCTGTGAGGTGGGTGGGGCTGAGAGAGCTCCGAAGAACTGTGACTAGCCCAAGGTCACCCAGCTGGCGTGTGTTGGCGTGCACAAGCAAATTGCTTTCAGTTGCTGGACTATTACAGGATACCTTACTTGTTGAATAGTACTGATTTGACATTCTGTGAGACAGTTGCAAATTTTCTGCTTGAAATTACGAAGGCTTAACTTTGCTTTGCTCAATTTGTTCATATGTTGTTTGTACTGTCATTGTACTGTAGCATTGTTGTAATTTGTGCCAATAAAGGCTTATTAAAGGCTTATTAAAGTACATTTGCTTCCCCCACCTTCTGTAATTTTTTTACAGGTTTTTACAGGAAACTGACTCATTCTTTTGTGCTATGCAAAAAAATCGTTTTGGCATATCAAATTTTAAATTATCTGTATGAAATAAGGAAGAGGCCTCCTTTGTAAGTAACTACGTATGCTTTTAAAAACCAGCTTCTGTTTTCCAATACAGTTGCAAGCACTAATACCAAATGCAGATTACATGAACCAAAAAAATCATCAGATGGCAGAATTCCCCCCCCCTTTTTCTTTTGATATTCCTTTGAAGTCACTTATAAGCAAGCATAACACTGGACACTAAGGTACAGGTGAATTAGTGACCTGCTCGTATCCATTTTCATCAACCCTGCTGTCCCCAGGTATTGCTATGACCAGAGGTGGGATCAGCAGGTTCTCACAGATTCCCGAGAGTAGGTTACTAATTATTTGTGTGTGCCGAGAGGGGGTTACTCATTGGTGATTTTGCCACATGGTTTTTGCCTTAGTTACGCCCCTCCTCTCAGCAGTAGCGCGCAGAACTTGAAACAGTCTAGCAGGAGGTGCACCGGCGTGTGTGGCAGCCTGCGCCTGCGTGCATTCGTTTCCCACCCAAGGTCCTTGCCACAGCCCTGCCCAGGAATGCCCCGCCCACGGAATGCCCGCCCCTGCCCGCATCATGCCCCGCCCATCCCCACTGGCGCTACGCCACAGTTTGAATCCCACCACCATGGGAACCTGTTACTAAAATTTTTGGATCCCACCACTGGCTATGACGATGAAGGTCATAGAATCATAGAGTCGGAAGAGACCCCAAAGGGCCATCCAGTCCAACCCCCTGCAATGCAGGAACACACCATCAAAGCACTCCCGACAGATGGCCATCCAGCCTCTCTTTAGAAACCTCCAAAGAAGGAGACTCCACCACACTCCAAGGCAGTGAATTCCACTGTCAAACAGCCCTGACTGTCAGGAAGTTTTTCCTGATGTTTAGGTGGAATCTCTTTTCCTGCACCTTGAACCCGTGACTCCTGGTCCTCGTCTCTGGAGCAGCAGAAAACAAGCTTGCTCCCTCTTCAACATGGCATTCCTTCAAACATTTAAACATGTATATCATGTCCCCCCTTAACCTTTGCTTCTCCAAACTAAAGCGAAGGTCACTTTCTTGTCCTTGATCATTGTGACGTCTGGTGAGTTATGCACCAACACTTTGTCCATTTGGATTCGAAGGTCCCACAAGACCTTGACTTTCTCGTTTCCCTTTCCCGTGACTTTCTTTGAATGATGTTCCCGCCAGCTTTTAGCTATCCCAATGTTGTAATTCTTGCATAAATTCCAGTGGATCATCTTGGCCACTGAGTTGTGCCTCTGTTTGCACTCAGTCTGGGCAATCTTTTTGCAGCAGCTGAATACGTGATCTCAGTGGTGCGACCGCACTTGGAGTATTGTGTTCAGTTCTGGTCGCCACATCTCAAAAAGGATATTGAAGAGATAGAAAAAGTGCAGAGAAGGGCAACGAGGATGATTGAGGGACTGGAGCACCTTCCTTATGAGGAGAGGCTGCAGCGTTTGGGACTCTTTAGTTTGGAGAGGAGACGGCTGAGGGGGGATATAACTGAAGTCTATAAAATTATGCATGGGACAGAAAATGTTGACAGAGAGAAATTTTTCTCTCTTTCTCACAATACTAGAACCAGGGGGCATACATTGGAAATGCTGGGGGGAAGAATTAGGACTAATAAAAGGAAACACTTCTTCACGCAACGTGTGATTGGTGTTTGGAATATGTTGCCACAGGAGGGGGTGATGGCCACTAACCTGGATAGCTTTAAAAGGGGCTTGGACAGATTGATGGAGGAGAAGTTGATTTATGGCTACCAATCTTGATCCTCTTTGATCTGAGATTGCAAATGCCTCAGCAGACCAGGTGCTTGGGAGCAACAGCAGCAGAAGGCCATTGCTTTCACATCCTGACGTGAGCTCCCGAAGGCACCTGGTGGGCCACTGCGAGTAGCAGAGAGCTGGACTAGATGGACTCTGGTCTGATCCAGCTGGCTTGTTCTTATGTTCTTATGATCTACAGTTGCATCGGCTTCCTTGCACAATTGGTTCCACCCTGAGAATTCCCAGCCACCCCCCAACCCTGCACCTCTTGGATATTTGGGTCCCACCCCCTTGCACGGGGCCTGGAAGGCATGTCTGTCAAATGTCAGCTGGCCAACCAATTTATCAGCTTCCAGAAGGAAGCAAAGAGCTAAACACAGAGACAAGCTGGGGCCTGATTAAATGGAGCAACCGCTCTGTCTTTAAATAGATGCGGCCCATGAGTTGCAAGTTTGGATCCCTGTCTGCAGTGTCGGCATTTGGCTGCTGGAAATGGATTTGCATCGAAACAAACACGTTTTCTTATTTCCTCGTCAGAAGTAACAGTTTGAAGGGTTCCAGCCTCACCCCTCACCCATGTTATGAAATGAGCATTAGCATAGGCAAAGCAATTTCAAAAAAGCGTCCGGGAAAGAACGGTCTCAGGGGAATAAACCAAAACAAAAAGGCCAGTGTAGTGGTTGGTGCTGAACTCAGACCATGGGAGGGGCTTTGGCTCGGGGGAAAAGCCTCGGTTTTGCATGCAAAAGATCCCAAGATCGATTCCCAGCAAAGACCAAACATACTTTTCATGCATTAGGGAGTTTTTCCTGGTATTTGATCCATGGTAATTTAAAAAGTAGGGGTGGGTAGTGTGGTGGCCAAGTTTGCAGATGATACCAAATTATGTAAGGTGGTGAGAACCACAAAGGATTGCAAAGAGCTCCAAGCGGACCTTGATAAATTAGGTGAGTGGGCTAAGAAATGGCAAATGCAGTTCAATGTAGCAAAATGCAAAGTGATGCACATAGGGGCAAAAAATCCAAACTTCACATACACGCTACAGGGGTCAGTGCTATCAGTCACAGACCAGGAAAGGGATGTGGGCGTCTTAGTGGATAGCTCCATGGGAATGTCAACTCAATGCAAGGCAGCTGTGAAAAAGGCAAACTCTATGCTGGGGATCATTAGGAAAGGAATTGATAATAAAACTGCAAAGATTGTCATGCCCTTATATAAAGCCGTGGTGCGACCGCACTTGGAGTACTGTGTTCAGTTCTGGTCACCGCATCTCAAAAAGGATATTGAGGAGATAGAAAAAGTGCAGAGAATTGCAACAAGGATGATTGAGAGACTGGAGCACCTTCCTTATGAGGAGAGGCTGCAGCGTTTGGGGCTCTTTAGTTTGGAGAGGAGACGTCCGAGGGGGGATATGATGGGAGTCTATAAAATTATGCATGGGACAGAAAATGTTGACAGAGAGAAATTTTTCTCTCTTTCTCACAATACTAGAACCAGGGGGCATCCATTGGAAATGCTGGGGGGAAGAATTAGGACTAATAAAAGGAAACACTTCTTCACGCAACGTGTGATTGGTGTTTGGAATATGCTGCCACAGGAGGTGGTGATGGCCACTAACCTGGATAGCTTTAAAAAGGGCTTGGACAGATTTATGGAGGAGAAGTCGATTTATGGCTACCAATCTTGATCCTCCTTGATCTGAGATTGCAAATGCCTTAGCAGACCAGGTGCTCGGGAGCAGCAGCAGCAGAAGGCCATTGCTTTCACCTCCTGCAGGTGAGCTCCCAAAGGCACCTGGTGGGCCACTGCGAGTAGCAGAGAGCTGGACTAGATGGACTCTGGTCTGATCCCGCAGGCTTGTTCTTATGTTCTTAAAACTTTTTGTCATTAGAAAAAAGCCCGTGCCTCTGAAATGCGTGCATGCCACCAGAAACAAATTTAATGGAGGCTTCTGGGAGCTGGAAGTGCTTTCTCACTGAGGAGCGATAGCACACGGTGACAGACCAGCGCAAGTCGAAGCTGGCCCGGAACGGCCCAGAGACGCTGGGTGAAATTGTGCTAAAAGAAGGGGAAGCTGGAACTTCCCCTGGTGAAACACAACCCCTGAGTTTCAAGTGAGTTAGTGCAGGCCGCTGTATAGGAACACCAGCTCTAGAGGTATTTGGAAGGAAGGCGGCTCCCTCTCTCGTTCTCTTTGCAAGCCTTTTACCAAAACAAATAACTAATGAATAGCTAATGAATATATAAACATAGAAATAACTAATGAACATAAAAACACAGTGTTAGAAGGGATCTCAAGGGTCATCTAGTCCACCCCGCTGCACAGTGCAGGAAATTGATAACTACCCCCCCTCCCCCCCAACTCTCTTAACGTTCTAGAGCAGGGGTGGGCAATTATTTTTTCCATGGGGCCACATAAGAAACAGAAAATATTGTGGAAGGCCAGGCCAAAAGGCAGGGGGGGGGGGGCAAGGTGCTTTTGAAAGCCCCGCAGAAGCCGGCAGCCAAGGCAACCGGCTTCTGCGGGGCTTTCAAAGGCGCCTTGCTCCCCAGTACAGCAGGGGGGCCAGTCAGGGTCATCCAGCGGGCCGGATGTGGCCCGTGGGCCGTATAATGCCCAGGTCTGTTCTAGAGGAAGGATAAAAACCTACAAGATTCCTGGCCAATCTGGCCTGGGGGGGAAGTCCTTCCTAATCCCAAAGCCAGGAATGTAGTGGTGAGAACGAGAATGGTGTAGTGGTTAACAGCAGGTGGACTCCAATCTGGAGAACCATGTTCAATTCTCCTCTCCTCCACCTGAGTGGCAGAGAGTTAGGAGGAGGAGGAAGAGGAGGAGGAGGAGAAGAAGAAGTTGAAGTTCTATCAAGTCCAACCCCGTACAAGGCAGGAACACACAATCAAAGCACTCCTGACAGATGGCCATCCAGCCTCTCTTTAAAAACCTCCAGAGAAGGAGACTCCACCATCCTCTGAGACAGTGAATTCCACTGTCAAACAGCCCTGACAGGAAGTTTTTCCTGATGTTTGGGTGGAATCTCTTTTTCTTCACCTTGAACCCACGACTCCTGGTCCTAGCCTCTGGAGCAGCAGAAAACAAGCTTGCTCTCTCACCAACATGGGATCCCTTCAAATATCTAAACATGGTTATCATGTCACCTCTACGCAGTGGCGTAGTGGTTAAGAGCAGGTGCATTCTAATCTGGAGGAACCGGGTTTGATTCCCCGCTCTGCCGCTTGAGCTGTGGAGGCTTATCTGGGGAATTCAGATTAGCCTGTGCACGCCAACACACGCCAGCTGGGTGACCTTGGGCTAGTCACAGTTCTTTGGAGCTCTCTCAGCCCCACCTACCTCACAGGTTGTTTGTTGTGAGGGGGGAAGGGCAAGGAGATTGTAAGCCCCTTTGAGTCTCCTATAGGAGAGAAAGGGGGGATAAATATCCAAACTACTCCTCCTCCTCCTCTTCACTAAACTAAACATCCCCAGCTCCCTAAGTCTCTCCTCATAGGGCATGGATTCTAGACCTTTGACCAATTTAGTTGCCCTCCTGTGGGCCTGTTCCAGCTTGTCAATATCCTTCTTGAATTGTTTATTTTTTTATTATTTTTATTTGATCACAACACAGACAGAACAAACATTGTTTGAATATCAATATAACACTGCAATTACATTACAAACATAACGGTAACTACTCACCTAACATCTCACACCATTATATTATTATCTTATATAACTTGCTATCCTACTAACCTTCTCAAATTCTTTTTCCCCCTATTACTTAATGTTATATTTACAACACTTTTTTTGTTGACTTCCTACTAATCCTTCTTGAATTTATATTAACACCATAAGAACATAAGAACTAGCCTGCTGGATCAGACCAGAGTCCATCTAGTCCAGCTCTCTGCTACTCGCAGTGGCCCACCAGGTGCCTTTGGGAGCTCACCTGCAGGAGGTGAAAGCAATGGCCTTCTGCTGCTACTGCAGCTTTATGGAGATTTATGGAGGAGAAGTCGATCTATGGCTACCAATCTTGATCCTCCTTGATCTGAGATTGCAAATGCCTTAGCAGACCAGGTGCTCGGGAGCAGCAGCAGCAGCAGCAGGAGGCCATTGCTTTCACCTCCTGCATGTGAGCTCCCAAAGGCACCTGGTGGGCCACTGCGAGTAGCAGAGAGCTGGACTAGATGGACTCTGGTCTGATCCAGCTGGCTTGTTCATATGTTCTTATGTTCTCCCGAGCACCTGGTCTGCTAAGGCATTTGCAATCTCAGATCAAGGAGGATCAAGATTGGTAGCCATAGATCGACTTCTCCTCCATAAATCTGTCCAAGCCCCTTTTAAAGCTATCCAGGTGAGTGGCCATCACCACCTCCTGTGGCAGCATATTCCAAACACCAATCACACGTTGCGTGAAGAAGTGTTTCCTTTTATTAGTCCTAATTCTTCCCCCCAGCATTTTCAATGTGTGCCCCCTGGTTCTAGTATTGTGAGAGTTGTCATCATGTTTAAATTGACGACATAAAAGAAAAAATCTGAATCAACTGAGGAAAGGAAGAAGTGCCACCGTCAGGGGACCAGAGCTGGGAAACTTTGGGGAAACTGTCAAGCAGAAACTCCGAGGCCGCTGTACCAGTAGCCATGGCATTAATGGGGAAGCTACTTAAGTCCGTCCCTGGGAGGAAAACACCAAAGTCACATAAGACCAGGAAGTGGGGGAGGGGGTTGAGGAAGTAAGTTTTATTTCTCACCGAGCTGATCAAGAGGAGCCCCGTGGCGCAGAGAGGTAAACAGCAATACTGCAGCCCATTCTCTGTTCATTACCTGCGTTTGATCCCGATCGAGCCGGTTTCAAGAAGGCAGCTCAGGTGGCCGACTCACCCTTAAAACGAGTACCTGTCGCAGCCTAGTCTGTTCGACGAAAGGACTCTGGGGCTGATTCCGCATGGGCCAAAAACAGCGGTGTGAAAACAGTACAAACCCTTTTACGCTGTTTTAAACTCTTTTACACCGTTTTCACACTGCTGTTTTTGGCCCACGCGGAATCAGCCTGGGTTTCGTGGGTTTCTTTATTTTGACACAGCATCAGGAAAGGAGCGTTTGGACTCCCGTTGCCAGAATTTAGCATAATCAATATCACAAGCACCGTTATGCCCTGCTTCACCCGCACGTTCTGTCGACAAACCCTGCCCACCGGTTCCCAAGGAGGGGAGGGCACCCCTCCAGTCCCACAGACCCCTAGCTTGAAGGATGTGGGGGGAATAAATTGTAGGTGACTGGGGAAAGCAATGGCGAACTGTCGGTATTTGGCAAGCGCCCGTCACACAAACCAGTAATGAAGGAGTTAATTTAGTGCATGCTAATTAGTTAGTGAGGTCAGAAGTCACTGGCCAGGTAATTGATCCCTATTGGTCAAGCAGACCCGGCATGGGCTACGTGCAGGTCTGGACGTAGGCTATAGGTCAGTGGTGGCAAACCTATGGCACTGGTGCCAGAGGTGGCACTCAGAGCCCTCTCTGTGGGCACATGCAAACAGAGTCCCCCCCCCCACGTCTAGGCTGGTCTGGGCTGCTGGGCTCAATTGTTAGCATTAAACCTAAGACCTAGTTTTGGGGAAGCAGTGTAGGTAACCCTGCTAAGTGCTGTTAAACCCCACTGTTTTCATGCGAAGAACTAAAGTGTGATTCTTTACCTGGGAGTAAGCTTGGTTGCTGGCAATGGGGCTTGTTCTGAGTAAACGCTCCTAGGGTTGTGACTCACCCGTTGGAAGAGTTGCACGGTTGCTTCAAAGCAAAGCCACCGACTGCCACCAAGCTTACTCCCGAGTAACACACGCCTCGGAGCCAACCGTTTTTTCTAAACTACTCAGTATTCAGGTTAAATTGCCGTGTCGGCATTTCGCGATAAATAAGTGGGTTTGGGGTTGCAATTTGGGCACTCGGTCTTGAAAAGGTTCGCCATCACTGCTATAGGGTTATGTTCTTTGTTACTCTCTGAACATGCTCACTAGTAGCCTGCTAGCCATGTGATAGTCAAGCTGAGAACTAGCTAATGAAGCTAGCCAGTTAGAAAGATATTTTTCTTTTCTTTTGCCTCCAAGTTTCCCTACCCTGTTTTGTAGCTAGTTAACATCATTTACAGTAAGCAACTGGCTCTGTCTCCTTATTATGCAAACTCACAACACAAATCATCCCCCCCTGGGTCATAGAATTGTAGAATCCTAGAGCTGGAAGAGACCACCAGGGCCATCAAGGTCAACTCCAGCCATGTAGAGGAAAGACATGCCAATCATTCACAATCCAAATCAGAACACAGCTCAGCACATGAGAGGCTTCAAACTGGGTCAGATCAACTCGGCCCTCCCCTCCACCCAGCTTCCAGAACAAGAACTCTTTCCCTCTGCTAAATGCATTGTTTTGTGCTCTGGCTCAAGGAAAGGATAAGAACATAAGAACAAGCCAGCTGGATCAGACCAGAGTCCATCTAGTCCAGCTCCCTGCTACTCACAGTGGCCCACCAGGTGCCTTTGGGAGCTCACCTGCAGGATGCGAAAGCAGTGGCCTTCTGCGGCTGCTGCTCCCGAGCACCTGGACTGTTAAGGCATTTGCAATCTGAGATCAAGGAGGATCAAGATTGGGAGCCATAGATTGACTTCTCCTCCATAAATCTGTCCAAGTTTATGTTCTTATGTTCTTGTGGTCTTTGCTCATGGTTTGGGCCACACATAGGCCCCTTCCACACATGCAAAATAATGCACATTCAAGGAGCAGCAGTGGCGTAGGAGGTTAAGAGCTTGTGTATCTAATCTGGAGGAACCGGGTTTGATTCCCAGCTCTGCCGCCTGAGCTGTGGAGGCTTATCTGGGGAATTCAGATTAGCCTGTACACTCCCACACACGCCAGTTGGGTGACCTTGGGCTAGTCACAACTTCTCGGAGCTCTCTCAGCCCCACCTACCTCACAGGGTGTTTGTTGTGAGGGGGGAAGGGCAAGGAGATTGTAAGCCCATTTGAGTCTCCTGAAGGAGAGAAAGGGGGGATATAAATCCAAACTCTTCTCTTCTCAATCCACTTTCACAATTGTTTGGAAGTGGATTTTGCTCTTCTGCACAGTAAAATCCAGCTGCAAAGTGCCTTGAAAGTGGATTGAAAGTGAATTATTCTGCAGGTGCGGAAGGGGCCCTTGAGGCGGCAAAACATTTTGGGTAGGCCGGAAGGATCAGCCTTCTCCAAGTAGTAGAGGAGGCACGCATCTGGAAAATCCCTGCTAGACCCCTTACTTGCTTCAGAGAAGGTCTCACGACCAGGACGTCAAAAGTTCTTTGCTCAGCACTGTACATTCACGAGATCTACCACTGCGGAACAAAGATAAGGGTAACAGAAATACCTTCTTGCTGATATGCCCAGTTCCTTCTGTAGAAGCCACAAGTCGAGTGCCGGTTCCTAGCTGCGATAAAAGAGAAAAAGAGAGGTCGGGGTTTTTTTGTTTGTTTGTTTTTGTAAAGAGGCATCTTTGGGGGCTTTTGAGCTCCTGAGCAAAGCAGAACTTCCAAGCGCTGTTTGCTGCAAAGTTTTGCTAAGGAACCAAAGCCCCGGAGCGCACTGAAAAAGAACCGTGCCTTGCTATTCTCCTGAATCTGCTTACTCTGACACATAGTTTGCTTACACCAGGGTATAGTGGGTTTTCCCCACTGTATCACGGGCGTAACTTGGCAAACCAGAGCCCTGGGCAAAACCTGAGTTGGATGCCCCCCCCCCCCATGGGCGGCCACCCCACCACGACCAAAACATTTTTTTTTTGCACCAGGTCATTGGTGCCTGCAGGGAATGCATTTTAGACATATCGCCATCAAAATTTCAGCGTATCATCAGGAGACTGTCCTTATGCTACCCCCCAAGTTTGGTGCAGTTTGGTTCAGTGGGGACAAAGTTATGGACCCTCAAAAGGGTAGCCCCATCTCCTTAGTTCCCACTGGAAAGAATGGGGCATCCCGTTTGAGGGTCCATAACTTTGCCCCCCCTGAACCAAACTGCACCAAACTTGGGGGGTGCCATCAGGACAGTCTCCAAATGATACCCTGAAATTTTGGTGCCTTAACTCCATCTGGCCTGCAGGAACATCGAAATTGCCCAAGAATCTTTGTTCTGCATTGAGTTTTCTGCATTGCTGTCAACGGGGGTTGCAGGCTTGGGGGGGGCACATTTCTGAAGGCACAGTCTCAAAGCTTTCAGGGTCTCATCAGGAGACTGCCCTTATGATACCCCCCAGGTTTGGTGCAGTTTGGTTCACGGAGGCCAAAGGTATGGACCCTCAAGGTGTAGCCCCCATCTCCTATTAGCTCCCATTGGAAACAATGGGGATGGGGCACCCAGGAGTCCACTTAACTGCCAAGCTTGCACCAAACCTGAGGGCATGCATCAAGGACAGTCTCCAAATGAAATTTTTAATTGCCAATATATCTAATAATGCAGCCCCTGCAGGAACATCCCTGAAATTTGCCCAAGAATCTTTGTTCTGCATTGAGTTTTCTGCATTGCTGTCAACGGGGGTTGCAGGCTTGGGGGGGGCACATTTCTGAAGGCACAGTCTCAAAGCTTTCAGGGTCTCATCAGGAGACTGCCCTTATGATACCCCCCAGGTTTGGTGCAGTTTGGTTCACGGAGGCCAAAGGTATGGACCCTCAAAGGTGTAGCCCCCATCTCCTATTAGCTCCCATTGGAAACAATGGGGGATGGGGGCACCCCCTTTGAGAGTCCATAACTTTGGACTCCATGAACCAAACTGCATCAAACTTGGGGGGTAGCATAAGGAAAGTCTCCTGATGATACGCTGAAATCTTGGTGCCGCTAGCCTAAAAACTGCGCCCCCTGCAGGCCAAAAATGGAAAACCACTAAAAATACCCAAAAACGAACCCTGCATTTTTGGTGCCCCCCACAAGATGATGCCCTGGGCAGCTGCCCACCTTGCCCAAGCATTTTCTCCTGACGTTTCTCCTGCATCTGTGGCTGGCATCTTCAGAGTATTTATTATACCTGTGGAACGTCTAGGGTGGGAGAAAGAACCATTTGAACTTGCAAACTGCACCCTTAACACTTTTAACCATTGCAAATGGTTCTTTCTCCCACCCTGGACGTTCCACAGGTATATATACTCCACTTGCTTTACTACCATCCGATCCTCTGAAGACGCCAGCCACAGATGCAGGCGAAACGTCAGGAGAGAATGCTACTGGAACACGGCCATGCAGCCCGGAAACCCCACAACATCCTAGTGATTCCGGCCGTGAAAAGCCTTCAACAACACATATCCTTGCACCATTTGCCTTCCTGACCTTCCCCCCTCCAAAAAATCTTTGTTTCCTTTTCTCAAGGGTTTTGAGAGTGCTGATTCTGACCCAGGGGAGGGTCAAAGGGCTCAGTGGCAGAGCATCCATTTTGGTACCAGGTACCAAAAGGTACCAGGTTCAATCCCCAACAGCTCCAGTTAAAATTACCAGATAGCAGCTGATTAAAAAAAAACCCAAACAAACCCCTGCTGCAGTGGCGTAGGAGGTTAAGAGCTCGTGTATCTAATCTGGAGGAACCGGGTTTGATTCCCAGCTCTGCCGCCTGAGCTGTGGAGGCTTATCTGGGGAATTCAGATTAGCCTGTGCACTCCCACACACGCCAGCTGGGTGACCTTGGGCTAGTCACAGCTTCTCGGAGCTCTCTCAGCCCCACCCACCTCACAGGGTGTTTGTTGTGAGGGGGGAAGGGCAAGGAGATTGTCAGCCCCTTTGAGTCTCCTGCAGGAGAGAAAGGGGGGAGATAAATCCAAACTCTTCTTCTTCTTCAAGGAGATTGTAAGCCCCTTTGAGTGTCCTTACAGGTGAGAAAGGGGGGAGATAAATCCAAACTCTTCTTCTTCTGCTGCTGTGACCACAGAGAGATGCTGCCAGTCCGATTCAGTATCAGACAGAATCATGTGGTCAGTTTCCAGTTGTGAGCCCTCCTGCAAATTTCTCCCCCATCCAAGACCATTTGTCTTTCAGGAGGACACACAGCAGCGTGGTGTAGTGGTTAAGAGCAGGTGCACTCTAATCTGGAGAACCGGGTTTGATTCCCTGCTCCGGCACTTGAGCTGTGGAGGCTTATCTGGGGAACCAGATTAGCTTGTGCGCTCCAGCACACGCCAGCCGGGTGACCTTGGGCTAGTCACAGTTCTTCGGAGCTCTCTCAGCCCCACCCACTTCAGAGGGTGTTTGTTGTGGGGGGGAGGGGAAAGGAGATTTTAAGCCCCTTTGGGTCTCCTTATAGGAGAGAAAGGGGGGATATAAATCCCCAGCAGTAGGACACACGAGGCCAGTGACATTTATTTATTTATTTGGAACATTCACAGGCCACATTTCAACCCAAATATGGTCCCCAAGGTGGCAAGTGATGGGTGACAGGGCTTGGCAAATTGTTCTAAAAATGTTCCGGGTAGAGAGGGTGCATGTTTGTTTCTTAAATTTGTTACCCCGCCCTTTCCTGCACGCTCCCACACATGCCAGCTGGGTGACCTTGGGTGTTTGTTGTGAGGGGGGAAGGGCAAGGAGATTGTCGGCCCCTTTGAGTCTCCTGCAAGAGAGAAAGGGGGGATATAAATCCAAACTCCTCCTCCTCCTCCTCCTCCTCCTCCTCCTCCTCCTCTTCTTCTTCTTCTTCTTCTTCTTCTTCTCTTCTTCTTCTTCTTCTTCTTCTTCTTCTTCTTCTTCTTCTTCTTCTTCTTCTTCTTCCCAGCCAAAGACTGGGCTCAGGGAGGCTTCCGCGCTGATTTCAACAACATCAATAGATCAAATTCCAATAGAATCAACAATGATAAAAAGCAATAACGTCACAATCCATGTTAAAAACAATTCCTTAAATTTCAACTGTAATGGCGACTAAGAGTTAAAACTATTCTCAAAGGCTTTCATGGCTGGAATCACTGGAGAGTTGTGGGGTTTCCGGGCTGTATGGCCGTGTCCCAGTAGCATTTTCTCCTGACGTTTTGCCTGCATCTGTGGCTGGCATCTTCAGAGGATCTGATGGTAGTAAAGCAAGTGGAGTATATACTACAGTCAGATCCTTTGAAGATGCCAGCCACAGATGCAGGAGAGAATGCTACTGGAACACGGCCATATATCCTGCAAACCCCACAATGCCCCTAAGAATTAAAATTCCATTAGGTTAACACACGTAACAGGTCTTATTCATGGTGGGAGCTCTATTTCCAGGGATTATAATTTTGTCAGTCCCCCCTGCCAGCATGGCCAATTGCCATGCTGGCAGGGGCTGATGGGAATTGTAGTCCATAACATCTGGAGTGCCAAAGGTTCGCCACCACTGCACTATGGCCTAAAGAATTCCACCATCCTTCCCCCCAAGCATTTTTCTTCAGCAGCTGGGGCACCGGGGGTGGGGGCTAGGTAGGGGGGCGAAGAAGGGGAAATAGTAGGGGGGGTGGAGGGAAGCAAGTTCGAAAGAGACTCAACCAGAGGCGCAGTGGAAGATCTGAAGTTGTTTCGAAACAGCTTCTCAACAGCTCAGAGAAGCAAAACTCTTTCGGGCGTTCAGATCTAGGATCCCCTCAGTTTTTGAAGTGAAGAGAGACCAGCCGCTGACGGTGCCCCTGCCCCCCCCCCCTCTGCTTACAAGGGTCTTTAACACCATTGAGACCCATTGTTCTTCGTGAGGAGGGTTGTATTTGGGTTTAATATGTGGGTTTGTGGGCTACTATTTTAGAATGTAACTGTTTTTAAATTGTCTGTTTTTATATGATGCTTTATATTGTTCACCACCATGAGCCCTGCTGGGATAGGGCGGTATATTAAATCCAATAAATAATAATAATAATAATAATAATAATAATAATAATAATAATAATAATAATAATAATACAATACCATTAATAATATTCTCACAGTAAATACCTCTAATATCCTAGGTCCTTGGGGAAGGACTCGATATTCAGAGATTAAATTCCAGACACTTGTGCTGTGTTATGTGTATAATACAATAATAATAATAATAATAATAATAATAATAATAATAATAATAATAATAATAATAATAATAATAATAATAATAATAATATTCTTATCGTAAATACCTCTAATATCCTAGGTCCTTGGGAAGGACTCGATATTCAGAGATGAATTCCAGACACTTGTGCTGTGTTATGTATAATACAATAATAATGTACAATACAGATGAAGGAGCCGAACAACAATAATAATGAGGAATGGAGGAGGCATATATATAGGAGTGAGTGAGGTGGGTGACTGGAGAGTCTTGCTGCAGGGTTGCTCCTCCGTCACAGGCACAAGAAGGTGGCACCAACAGCCCTTTTAGGTGGAACAAGGATTTTACTCTGCACATTAAATACAAGAGTTTATCGAATGCAGGCAAATCCTCCTGCGCTGTGGCTGCAAACCAGGCCCGGGGGAAAGGCGGTGGGAAATGCCCCTCCACCTTTGGAGTCGCTCCTCCTGTCTTAAGGCTCATTCCGCACATGCAGAATAATGCACTTTCAAACTGCTTTCAGTGCTCTTTGAAGCTGTGCGGAATGGCGACATCCACTGGCAAACCGTTGTGAAAGTGGTTTGAAAACGCATTATTTGGCGTGTGCGGAAGACAGTAGCTCTTTGGCAGCTCTCTCCGCTCAGCCCTAAACTGCTGCTCTTGAGCATCTCTTCAGAGCTGGAAAGGGAAGGGGGGGCCAACCACTGGACGGGAGACCACCAAGGAAGTCTAGGGTTGCAATGGAAAGGCAGACCATGGTAAACACCCCCTCTTCCTTCTTTCCGCCAGAGAGCCAGCTGCGTCCCCCAGGCGAGCGGCCAGCCAAAGCCCCCCCCCCCACGCCCGGACAAAGACTTGATCCCACCGGCCCACCTTGCAGGGGGGGAAGGCGCTCTCGAACTCACGACGCGCCCGGGAAAAGCTCTCGCCTCCGCAGCCAGGCGCGCCGCTCGCCTCCTCCGGCCGCCCCGCCTGCCCCGGGAGCCCCGCGCATCGCCGCCCGGCTGCGCGTCGGTGAGTTCCGCCGAACCGTCCCCAACCGGCACCCGGGCACTGCCCACCCACGGGCCGCCCCGCCCCGCCCCGCCCCGCCCCGCCCCGCCCGGAAGGGAGGAAGTCTCCCCAGCACGCCCCCTCCCGCCCTCCCTTAGGGCAGCATTTTCCTGGGACCCCCCCCCCCCCTTAGGGATCCCGGACGGCTGATTCAACGAGGAGGAGGAGGAGGAGGAGGAGGAGGAGAAGAAGAAAGGAGGAGGGGGGAGGAGGAGGAGGAGGAGGAGGAGGAGAAGAAGAAAGGAGGGGGAGGAGGAGGGGGAGGAGGAGAAGAAGAAGAAGAAGAAGAAAGGAGGAGGAGGGGGGAGGAGGAGGAGGAGGAGAAGAAGAAGAAGAAGAAGAGGAGTTTGGATTTATACCCCCCCCCCTTTCTGTCCTGTAAGGAGAGGGAGGAGAAGCTCCTTCCTCTCCCTCACAAAGGAGACTTCTAGGGGAGGGGGGAGGAGGAGGAGGAGGAGGAGAAGAAGAAGAAGAAAGGAGGAGGGGGGAGGAGAAGAAGAAGAAGAAGAAGAAGAAGAAGAAGGGAGGAGGAGGGGGAGGAGGAGGAGGAGAAGAAGAAGAAGAAGAGGAGGAGGCGGCGGCGGTTTTCCAGGATTATATGCACTACTCTAACCCCTTTCTCTCCTGTAAGGAGACTCAAAGGCTGACTGACAAGCTCCTTTCCCTTCCTCTCCCACAACAGACCCCCTTGGGCGCAGGTAGCTGGGGCTGAGAGAGTTCTGAGAGAACTGGGACTGGCCCAAGCAAGGAATGTAGAGAGATGCTTGAGGAAGCTGCGTCTGGTTCACCGGATAAGCCTCTGCCACTCAGGTGGAGGAGTGGGGAATCAAACCCGGTTCTCCAGATTAGAATCCACCTGCTCTTAACCACTACACCATGCTGTCTCTCCAGGCGGCTGACAAGCTCCTTTCCCTTCCTCTCCCCACAACAGACCCCTTGCGAGGTAGCTGGGGCTGAGAGAGTTCTGAGAGAACTGGGGCCCGGCCCAAGCAGGAATGTAGGAGTGCGGAAACACGTCTGGTTCACCAGATAAGCCTCGGCCATTCAGGTGGAGGAGTGGGGAATCAAACCCAGTTTTCCAGATTAGAGTCCACCTGCTCTTAACTACTACACCACGCTAACCCTAACCCTTCCCCAAATCCCCCATCCCCAAACCCAAAGGTGGCCCATTATGGGTTAGGTAAATCCTGGAGGTTTGGGGAGGAAGTTGGGGGAGGGGGCAGTTTGAAGAGGGGCTTCAGCAGGTACAATGCCATAGAGCCCCCCCCCCTCGCTCCAAAGCTTCCACGCCCCCCAGGTGAACGGATTTCTGTCACCTGGAGACAGGTTGCCATCCCTGCAGGTCTCCAGCCCACACCTGGTGGTTTGCAGTGCCAAGAGGATTGAGTCCAACCACCACACTTCCCTTCGATAAAGCGCAGCCGGACAGCGGCCGCAGCCGGCAGCATGGTGTAGTGGTTAGGAGTGGCAGAGAACTCTGATCTGGTGAACTGGATCTGTTTCCCCGCTCCTCCCCATGAAGCCTGCTGGGCGACCTTGGGCCAGTCACAGTTCTCTCTGAACTCTCTCAGCCCCACCTGCCTCACCAGGTGTCTGTTGTGGGGAGAGGGAGGGGAAAGGAGCTTGTCAGCCGCCTTGAGTCTCCTTACAGGAGAGAGGGGGGGGGGTAGAAATCCTAACTCCTCCTCTTCCTCTTCTTCTTCTCCTCCTCGTTGAATCAGCCGTGGTCCGGTTCGTTTTGCTCCTAACGTTCCACCCACATCCGTGCCTTAATCAACGCCAGCCGTGGATGCAGCAAAACGTTCGGGGCGAAACCGACCGGGCCACGGCCACACGGCCCCGAAAACACACAACAGCCTTTATAAAAACCGACTCTAACCCTTCCACTCTTCTTCTAAATCTGGGAGCCATCCCTGCAACTGTTTCAGGACTGGACGGGCTGTAAGAAAGTGGGGCTCTCCCCTCTCCTTCCTGTGGGGCACAGAGACTGCAGCGTCCATTTCGAGAGGGGGCGACTCCGTGCCCACCCAGAAGAAACTGTACATGTCCCGGAACCACGAGCTGGACCTCATGCGTTAGGGGCCACAGGAGGGGCCTATCAGAACTACACCCTAACCCTAACCCTCCTCCTGCGCTCTCTCTGCTGCCAAGTGATCCTGGCAGGAAATCCCCTTTGTGGCACGAGCATCCTAATGGGGCCTACCTTGCAGGGGTAGCCAGTGTTGCCGTGACCACTGAACACTCCGCAGTGCGATGCGCTTTGGATCGGCTGCGCTTCCCAGCTTTCTCTGGGGTTGATTCTCTTGATATTTTGCAGTTTGGAAAAGATGATGGGCGAGCAGCGAACATAGACCAGTGATATTCAAATGGAGGAGCACTTTTGTGGTATTAAATAACACCCAGCCACAAGCACACAGCGAACGTAGGCGTGCGTGACTGGAATGGACGAGGAAGAAACTTCCCCTGTTACCCTCCCCGCCTCTCCCGGCCTCCAGTTCCCTCATTTCCCTTTCGCCTCTCTCTCATGTCAACTATTAGATTGTAATCTCCTGGGGGCAGGGACCACTCTTTGTAAAAACACCACGTGGCGTCCAGTCACTTGACTCTTGGGGACCCAAAATGGCTGACATTGCTTGGCTCTCTTCCATGTTACCCTCACCACAGCCCTGCCAAGTAGGTTAGGCTGGGAGCATGTAAGGGACCCGAAGTTTCCCAGTAAGTTTCCATGGCATGAATGGGGATTCGAACCATGGACGTAGGTAAGGGGGGGGGGGTTCCTCGGGTTTGAACCCCCCCATTCATGTCTGAAGCTCCGCCCACCCGTTTGTGGGTTTTTAAAACATCTTAGTCCTTTTTCGGTTTTCGGCCTGCAGGGGGCGCATTGTTTGGGCTAGCAGCACCAAACTTTCAGGGATTGTTTGGGGGACTCTCCTGATGATACTACCTGGGTTTGGCGAGGTTTGGTTCAGGGGGTCCAAAGTTATGGACTCCCAAAGGGGGTGCCCCCATTCGAATCTGGATCTCCCAGACACTAGTTCTATACCCTTAACCACTACACCATGCTGCTGGCTCTCTTCATAAATGTATAAATGGCCTTTAATATGTACTCTCTGGGAGGCTGACATGGGGTTAAAAACCCAATGGAGCTGTGTTGGGATCCAGGCAGAAAGATGCCCCCACCCACCCCAAATTCATTGCTACTGAAGGGCAACAGGCATATTTACAATGTATAATCCTGTCAAGCAGAGTAACAAGCAGAAATGTGGTTTATGTGGCACGTTTAAATTAGAGTAGTTATCTTTCAAAAGACCGGCTGTTTTACCTCAGAAGTTCATAAATATGAAGAGAACTTTACTTTAACTGAGAGAGAGAGAAATAAACAGTACATATTCATATCAGCGAAGTATCACATAGATATTGTTACGTTCATGGCCTACCGTCCGTTACGATTTGTTTGTGACAGCAAGCTTATACAGTATCTTAGTCAAAAAGCACTTTTACATAGCATTGGTTAGCAATACACAGAGAAACCTCTTTTCTGCTTCAGGAAGTCAGGGAAACGACAATGAAGCCTACCGGCAACGTTTTTTTAACTGTCACCTTTAGAATGTTCGTGCAGCTTCCCAGAATTCCCTGCTGCTGGTGCTGCTGCTGCTGCTGCATGCAAGCAAGGCTGGAAATTCCAACAGCTTCTGCCCAAGATGCCCCCAAATACCCACAGGGTGATTTGCCTTGCAGATGCTGGGTGGGGTTGGAGCAGCCGAGAGTGGCGCATATTGCCGAAGCACAAATAACCCCTGGGGAAGACAAAAGAGGAAATACCTCAGGAACTTCCCCCTCCTGCTCGCAAAAGCGTGACAGCTCGGGAGGCCCCTGTCCCCCATCCCCAGCCAGACAAATTTCAGTTTCTGGGGTCAGCGGCTTGGGTGGCGTCGCTAGTGCACTTCTCCGTTTGCCCATTCGGAATGAGAACGGGGAAGCAGGTGTAGAGTCGGGCCTTCCATCGACCTCCCACGTGCAGGATGAGTGTTCACACATACCTCCCTGCAAACACTTGGGAGTTTGGGACGGGGCTGCCTTCAGTGGTGGGATCCAAACATTTTAGTAACAGGTTCCCATGGGGGTGGGATTCAAACTGTGGCGTAGTGCCAATGGGGCTAGGCTAGGCCCGGGCGAGCCACGGGGGAGTGGCTGGGCCGGAAGTTCCGGGGCGGGGCTGTGGCAAAGGGCGCGGCCGCTGCGCTCAGGTCTCTTAGGCCGGGAAAGCTGAATGCACGCAGGGCGCGAGGCTGCCATGCACGCCTTGAGTGCACCTCCTGCTAGGAACTGGCCTTCCCGAGGTTCTGCGCTGGGCTGCACTGCTGAGAGGAGGGGCGTAACTAAAGGCCAAAGAATCAGCGTGGCAAAATCACCCGCGATTAGCAACCCCCTCTCGGCACACGCCGAAATAATGGAGTCACCTACTCTCGGGGAACCTCGCGAGGAACCTGCTGGATCCCCACCTTCTGGCTGCACTTCCCTTTCGAAAAAAGAGGATCATACCGCACTTGTTTTCAGTTGCAGGATCTCCTCAGGATAGGACCCTGCTGACACCTTCCCAAAACAGTCGGGCTTCCCACGGGCACAGTAAGCCTTCCCCTTCTGCGGAAGCCTCGTTCTGCCCACGGAAAACTTGGCCATGTAGGGAAGAGATCCCAGAGAGCCGACCCATCACTCCCAGACCTATTTATTTACCTAGCCTGCTTCTATGTCCCTTTTCGGAGGCAGGTGACTATTAAAGGCCACAGTAGGTAGTTTCAAAAGCTGTCTTAAAAAAAAAGCAAGCTATTAAAAAAAATACAAGCCCATCAGAGGGAAATAGCATCAAATCCAGAGGTGGGATCCAGCAGGTTCTCACAGGTTCCCAGAGATGTCCCAGAATTACAAATGGCTTATTTATTTAATTTAAGAACCTTATAAAGAACGCATAAGAACTAGCCTGCTGGATCAGACCAGAGTCCATCTAGTCCCAGCTCTCTGCTACTTGCGCGGTGGCCCACCAGGTGCCTTTGGGGAGCTCACCTGCAGGATGTAGAATTAGCAATACGGCCTTCTGCTGCTGCTGCTCCTGAGCACCTGGTCTGCTAAGGCATTTGCAATCTCCAGATCACAGGAGGGGTCAAGATTGGTAGCCATATACTCTGACTTCTCCTGACCCATCAATCTGTCAAGCCCCTTTTAAAGAAGCTATCCAGGTTGAGTGGCCATCACCACCTCCTGTGGCAGCATATTCCAAACACCTAATCACTTACGTTGCCATATGTTAGAATTTGAAGTGTTTCCTTTTATTAGTCCTAATTCTTCCCCCAGCATTCTTCAATGAATGCCCCCCCCTGGTTCTAGTATTGTGAGAAAAGAGAAAAAAATGTCTCATCTGTGCGACATTTTCTGCCACCCCTATGCATAATTTTATAGACTTCAATCCTATCCCCCCTCAGACGTCTCCTCTCCAAACTGAAGAGTCCCAAACGCTGCAGCCTCTCCTCATAAGGGAGGTGCTCCAGTCCCTCAATCATCATCGTTGCCCTTCTCTGCACTTTTTCTATCTCCTCAATATCCTTTTTGAGATGTGGCGACCAGAACTGAACACAGGACTCCAAGTGCGGTCGCACCACGGCTTTATATAAGGGCATGACAATCCTTGCAGTTTAATATCTCCCCTTCCCGGCTCAGGGTGGTATACAACAGTCAGATAAACAGTAATGTTAAAAACCTTTAAACATCCGATAAAACAACATTTTCTGAGTGGTGATTAGGTTTGATCAGCTTTCAGCACAACAGACAGTATTGCCACACGGAGGGAATCTTGGACTCACATGGTAAAACAACAATGAGTCCAGAATGACATGAAGAGGTTAACAGTTTGTTGGATAGTTGGTTAGGGTCCTCCAGACCAGAGATATCAGCTCTCCTGGGCACTGGCATAGTGAGGGGGTGCGTGCGGGGACTAGAGCCCAGGGAATCACTTCCTGGGGGCGCACTGCAGGGTCATGCCCCCCCCCCGGCAACTGCACCACGGCTGTGAACTCCACATGGAGATCAGAGTGGAGAGCCAGCTGACCGCGCACGCAAACTCCATGTGGAGTTTTGGGGCAGGACCAGCCCAGCCTGAAGTCACAACTCGCATTCCTGCACCCAACACCATGGGGGCCAGCCACGCGGTGGGGCATGGAGTACGAACCTGTGGTGCCAGCTTTTTTAGAAAGCTGTGCCCCTGCTCTTGGGGAAAACAGCAGCTTCAGGAGGTGGTTTCTATGCCATCAGCCAAATCCGAGTGGTGGGATCAAAATTTTTAGTAACAGGTCTCCCCATGGTGGGGCGGGATTCAAACTGTGGTATTAAAGCGCCAATGGGGCTATTGGCCAGAGCATTCCGGGGGCCACTGCTGCCCAGTCCTTGGGCCGAGGAAACGCGAAGATGCTTTTCGCGGTACGCAGGCTGGCCACGCCACTTGCCCGGTGCACCTCCTGCTAGACTAAGCTTCAAGTTCCTGCTGGCTACTGCCGAGGGAGGGGCGTCACTTAAAAGGCAAAAAAATCCGCGTGGCTTAAAATCACTCAATTCAGTAACCCCTCTTTCGGCACACACAAATAATTAGGAACCTACTCTCGGGAACCTGTGAGAACCAGCTGGATCCCACCTCTGGAAAGGAGGCGATCAAATTTACTGGTGCCTGGGTTGGAATGCTCTCCTATGATTAAAAAACAAGACTCTTGTCAAAAAGCGAACCAGCACAGCAAGCAGATGGGCGAGGAGGAACTTTACTAGGGCAGAAGGCTTGCTTTTCGTGCAAGGGGTCCTAGTATCAGGGGAGTGCTTATCTGATGAGGCTGGATGTACTCTTGAATCAGTTTAACCAGTTGTAGATGGCAACCCAGTGCCTCTTTTGATATATGTATATCATCAGCTCTGGTTATATGTAGTTAAGCTGCCATCTGTGGCATTCCTTTCATCCTTGACCTTTGCTCTGTGGCTCTGCATGCTTTGTAGTAAAGTAGGCCTCCCCCGCCTGGCCTGTTCCATGAGAAAAGAGTTACAGCTGTTATCTTGTTGTGGACAGGGCTCCTCTGCTATCTGTTTCTGCTAAATAAGTATCTCTTTGAATATATATATCTCTTTGAATATATATATAACTGCTAAATAAGTCTCTCTTTGAATATATATGAGAGAGCATTGAACAGCAGCACATATATATGGTATATACATATGGTTATATATATATATATATATATATATATATATATATATATATATATATATATATATATATATATATATATATATATATAAATAACCCTATATATATAAGTTAAAACAGGGGTGACCAGCCTATGGTGCCAATTGGCCATGCTGGAAAGGGTTGATGGGAATTGTAGTCCATGAACACCTGGAGCACCATAGGTTGGCCACCCCTAAGTTAAAACGTACAGTTTCCCTGGAGAAAATGTCTGCTTTGTAGGGTGGGAACTCTGTTTTGTAGGGTGGGAACTCTGGCCTTATACTCTACACAGGTCCTTCCCCTGGTCAAGAGCTGCCTTCCTCCAGCATTAACCCCATATAGCCTGGAATTTTTCCAACTCCTTTGCAGGCAGCCTTAATTGCATTGCTAACAAGGCCCTTGATGTCGCTCGGTGCACAGAAATTACACCGTCCCTGCCTAGATGTCTTGCTGAAATATATACATTGGGCAAGGATCCAGGAGTGAGAAGGGGGGGGGGAAGGGACCGAGGATCCACAGCTGAGTTTCTGCAGAAAGTGAAAGGATTTTGGTTTCAGCTTTGCATGAAAAGCTCGGCTAGTTCCTTCTTTTAACAGAAAAAGGGGCCCGTGTTCGTCAATTCAAGCTGACAGGCTACGGGAAAGACTTTGGCAAGCAAGGCCCAGACTGCCCACAACTTCCGAGGTGCTTGTGCGGTGGGGAAAATGCACGACTCCTTCTCTGCTCCGGGGAGAGGGAGGAATGTCAGGATGTCAACTCCAGGTTGGGAGATTCCTTGAGATCTGGGCTTGAGCTCAGGGAGAGTAGGGATTGGGAAGTCAGCTCAGCAGGGTTGTGATCAGAGGTGGGATCCAGCAGTCCTTGCCACAGCCCCGCCCAGGAATGCCCCGCCCCCAGAATGCCCGGCCACGCCCCTTGTCGTGCCCCGCCCAGCCCCATTGGTGCTACGCCACAGTTTGAATCCCACCACCATGGGAACCTGTTGCTAACATTTTTGGATCCCACCACTGCTCCTTTCCCTGCACGTGTGAGCCAGCATTTGTGTGGTGGACAGATGCCAACCTGTTGAGATACCTAGATTTCAAGGGTTAGAGAAACCCCCCAACAGTGTTGAAGAGGCAGGTGGCTCCGTGTGGCTATGTCACAAGCACCAAGTTTTAGGGACACGGCCTGCAATCTGCGGAGAGGTTCCCAGGGGAGCAGCTGCTACCTTCCTCCCCAGACCAGCCAGGCTAGCTGGCAGAAAGCCCGGCCACTTCTCAGAAGTGGCAGGCGGGGAAACTTCCTCTTGTCAATGCAAATTGCTCCATGTCTGTGGCACCGAGGCAACCACAGCCTTTTGCTTTTTGGCCTTTTACTTCTCAGAATTTTGAGGCAAAATTCGCTGCTATCTTGTACTGTTCACTGCTACCCTTGTGCTAGTTCACCCCATGAGCAGGGGCGTAATCCCCTTTGGGCAAGGTGGGCAGCTGCCCAGGGCACCACCTTGTGGGGGGGCATCAAAATGCAGGGTTCGTTTTTGGGTATTTTTAGTGGTTTTCCATTTTTGGCCTGCAGGGGGCGCAGTTTTTAGGCTAGCCGCGGCACCACAATTT
>NC_059429.1:135810044-135874212 GCF_021028975.2 Sphaerodactylus townsendi | reverse complement strand
CTAGAACCTATTTTTAAATGCCAAATAAAGGCTGTTGTTGTTGTTGTTGACCAGTCTGTGTGGTTTAGCTTGGCCCCACTGGGTCACTTTGGTTTCGGTTCCCAGTTCTAGCACGCTAGCTAAAGCCCATCGTTGTAAGAGTTACCCTGCCTTCTTGTAAACAAAAATCTGTTGTGTTGGACTGGCTTGCCTCTGTGAGTGAGCGCTATAGCCCAGGGGGCATAGAGGCATGTCACAGTTTCTCTTCGTGCCACAGAAAGAAGCACATCTTGCTGTGACGTGTCTCTGAAGATTCCAGCCGCAGACGCAGGCAAAACGTTAGAAGGTAAAACCACAAGATCACAGCCACGCAACCTGGAAAACCCACAACAGCCAAGCAAGAGTTCCGCTTGGAAAGCTAAGATGTGTAGATGACACAAAGCCGGGAGGGAAAGGACACGTTGCCCTTTCTACACAAATCATCTAAAACATTTAAATGTTTCCGATCCCTCCCTCTTTATGTCTTCACTCACCCCCTCGAAATGATTCAGAAGAACAAGAAGAGTTTGGATTTATATTCCGCCCCCCCCCTTCTCTCCTGTAAGGAGACTCAAAGGGGCTGACAATCTCCTTTTCCTTCCCCCCTCACAACAAACACCCTGGGAGGTGGGTGCGGGTGAGAGAGCTCTGAAGAGCTGTGACTAGCCCAAGGGGACCCAGCTGGCTTGTGTTGGACTGCACAAGCTAATCTGGTTCCCCAGATAAGCCTCCACAGCTCAAGTGGCAGAGTCAGGAATCAAACCCGGTTCTCCAGATTAGAGTGCACCTGCTCTTAACCACTACTTCATGGCTGTTATTAAGTGATTTACCTCTATTTTTTAAGGTCTGTGGTGAATCAATGCTTTGTTATTTGAAAGCCTTGTGCTGCGATTTTCTACTCATATATTCGAGGATTGCCCCCCCCCCCATTAAGAAAACAAACAAACAAGCGGCAAATAAACAGGCAAGGGGGAACAAAGTAAGCTCAGAAAATGGCAGAGGAGGAATTCCAGGGATGGCACAGAGGCATCGAAATTCCTTAAATAGATTGCACAAGAAACAGAAGAAGAAGAAGAAGAAGAAGAAGAAGAAGAAGAAGAAGAAGAAGAAGAAGAAGAAGAAGAAGAAGAAGAGGAGGAGGAGGAGGAGGAGGAGGAGGAGGAGGAGGAGGAGGAGTTTGGATTTATATCCCCCCTTTCTCTCCTGCAGGAGACTCAAAGGGGCTGACAATCTCCTTGTCCTTCCCTCCTCACAACAAACACCCTGTGAGGTAGGTGGGGCTGAGAGAGCTCCGAGAAGCTGTGACTAGCCCAAGGTCACCCAGCTGGCGTGCGTTGGAGCGCACAGGCTAATCTGAATTCCCCAGATAAGCCTCCACAGCTCAGACCCGGTTCCTCCAGATTAGATACACGAGCTCTTAACCTCCTACGCCATTGCTGCTGCCATTTCAGACTGAAGACATTTTCAAAATATTTCCACAAAAGAATCATCTGGAAAGGGTGTTCCTTTAAAACATCCTTGAGGCTGCAAATACAAGACTTTGGGAACAAGTGGAGAGGCATACAAAACAATGGAGGGAATATTTTATTTCCTGCCTGAAAACGTTTTAAAAGGTTTGTGTGGAAAGGCCCTTAACGTGGCAGGGGAGAAAAAGACCTCCTCTCGAGACAGGTTTTATTGAAATGAATTTTTTTAATATCATGTTGCAGCAGAATTAAAAATATACAAAAAAGTCTGTGGTATACAAAAGAGTTTCAGTTCAGACCCTTGGCCTCTCCTTCTCCATCTCCCAGGCAGCTGAATCGGGAGGCCGTTGAAGAAGGAGCGTTGGACGTATGTACAGTACGTGGTGGAACGGATTATGGATTCCCGGAGTGAAGAACAGGGGAAGTCGCAGGGCGAAGGGAGTTGGGGAGACGAGGTGGGGTCAACTTCTTAGCACCCCTGGCCGTCGGAGGCCCTGCATTTTCCAGGTCAAGCAAGCCCAGGCAAGTTATAAGCAGCACTGTCCAAAGGACTTTCTCCTCTTTCCTCGGACACCATAACTCTAGAGAACTTGGCCTCGAGCCGGAACATCACGTTGACCGAGAGTCCTCAAATATGCCAGAAGTTAACCGTGGCCTCCGAAGAGAAAGACTCCGATCTAAGCTCTTTCGTTCCAGTGGTCTAACTTTGGAGACGATCCACGTAAGACTGCGAGGTCTTTCAGACCCTCTCTTTAAATCACCATGACCTCGACAGTCTGCATTTGACAGGGGTCGGGTTCTCTACCCCTAGAAGTCCCCGGAGTGAGAACTGGTTTCCAGACAACCAGAGAGCAGCCCCCCCCCCCCCGGAAGGAAATGGCGGCTTTATGGCATCGTACCCCACCTCCAGGAATTTCCAAAGCTAGAGTTGGCAACTGTAGACAGGGGGAGGGGAAAGAGTAGGCCCCGCCCACCACACGTCTGCTGTTCCAATGCGCACCTTCTGGAAACAAACTACTACACACCCAGTGGCGGTGGGATCCAAACGATTTCTTTGAAGTAACAGGTTCCCATGGTGGTGGGATTCTGCAAACTGTATGGCGTAGCGCCAATGGGGGGCCTGGGCGGGCATGATGGGGGGCGTGGCTGGGCTTAACAAGGGCGGGGCATTCCTGGGCGGGGCTGTGGCAAGGATGCAGCCGGCCTAGGCCTTGGTCCTTGGGTGGGGAAATCGCAAGATGCATCGTGAGCAGCTGGACAGGCTGCCACGCACGCCGGGTGCACCTCCTGCTAGGCGCTGCTTCAAGTTCTTGGCGCTACTACCGCTGAGAGGAGGGCGCATTAACTAAGGCAAAAAAAATCACGTGGCAAAATCACCCATTAGTAACCCCCTCTCGACACACACAAATAATGAGTAACCTACTCTCGGGAACCTGTGAGAACCTGCTGGATCCCACCTCTGCACACACCCCCATGCCAATTCTCCCTGCCCGCCGTGCCCTCTTGGGAGAGGTGAATCCAACCTAGAGAGCCCGGATTTACAATGATGTCTTCCATCTGGCCTTGCGTGCCCACTTCTAGCTGGGTTCCACCACAGTGCTTAAACCTGGGAGTGGAGTATGGGGGTCGGGGTGGGGGGGAAGGCTCTTTGTGGACCCTCTTTGTGGATGGCCCCATAGTGTCACCGGGAAGGGGTGATCTGCTCCCCCTGTTGGAGAAGGACAACCTGTTTCGTTCCGGACAACCTGTTCGGGACAACCTGTTCCGGACAACCTGTTTCGTTCCGAAATGACAGACAAGTACCCATCATCAAGACTTAATTCCCCCGTTCAGTTTTAAGTCAGCCCTATTTATGCTTCTGTGTCAGGGACAGAAAAACCGTAACGGTGGGGGAATTCCTTTCCTTGGCTCCCGAGACCAGTGCCCCCGAGACGGCTGTTCTGGGCTGTTTCTCGGTCTGCAGAATACCTGAATACACCCCCCCCCACAAGCATGAGATCAGAATGGTACTAGCACAGTGACCCATCCGGCTGGGCATAGAAGGTGAGTGTTGCCAACCTCCAGGCGGTGCCTGGAGATATCTTGGAATGACAACCGATCTTGACTAAGTAGATAAGTTCCGCAGAAGAGAATGGCTGTTTCACAGGGGGGCTCCTATGGAGGTTACCCCCCTGAGCTCCCTCTGCTACACAGTCTCGATATCCTCTGGGGTTTTTTCCTCAAATCTCCAGGAATGGCCCAACTTGGCGTTTGCAGCCCCATTGAGCTATTTTCTCACCCCCTTCCTCCCCTTTCCCCCCTGTCTCGGGGGAAAGACTCTGGCAGTAGAAGGGGTTCTCTGTTTCAGATCTGCTCTGAGATTATTGCCGAGTTTTCGAGAGCTCGCGGCCCAAGAGCCGAGAAGTCCGTGGCGAGCTAGAGTGCATAGAAAGCGGGGCCCTTTTCGCAGGCAGGGCCCCCACCCCCCACCAAATGCTGACTCGGGTTCTCTTGGTTGGGACTCTTTCTTTGCTCAGCTCTTCCTCCAGCCCCACGGAAGGTCATTGCTAAGTACAGACCACTTCCCCCCAAAGGAGAGATGCCACTCGCTACAGTGGTGGGATCCAAAAATTTTAGTAACAGGTTCCCATGGTGGTGGGATTCAAACTGTGGCGTAGCGCCAATGGGGCTGGGCGGGGCACGACGGGGGCGTGACCGGGCATTCCGGGGGCGTGGCATTCCTGGGCGGGGCTGTGGCAAGGACGTAGTCACTGCGCCGGTCCTTGGGTGGGAAACGAATGTACGCAGGCGCAGGCTGCCACGCACGCCGGTGCACCTCCTGCTAGACTGCTTCAAGTTCTGTGCGCTACTGCTGAGAGGAGGGGCATAACTAAGGCAAAAATCACGTGGCAAAATCACCCATTAGTCACCCCCTCTCGGCACACACAAATAATTAGTAACCTACTCTCGGGAACCTGTGAGAACCTGCTGGATCTCACCTTTGAGTCCCTATCAATTCAGGACAGTCCAGTCAGTAGTGGGATTCAGCCGGTTCACACCGGTTCAGTAGAACCGGCAGCTAATTTTTTGCCAAGTTCAGCGAACCAGTTGTGATCCCACCACTGCGCCCCTCCCCGCTCCTGTGCCCCCCACCACAGCCCACTTGAGCCTGGGGGGGCCACAGCAGCCGGGCAGCTTGCTGCTGGCAGCTGCTGCCCCCGCCTCAACCTTGATTGGCCGTGGCCCTGCTGCCTCGGAGGCCCCGCCTCCCCCCTCAACCTCCACCAGTGATGGCCAGGGCCTACACTGCCTTGCTCACCCCGGCTCAACCGGAACCGGTTGTTCAATGATTTAAATCCCACCACTGAGTCCGGTCCCTCATTGCATTAGCCTCTAGCATGGGAAGTTCCCTCTGTCTCACAGCCCAGATCCACCAACAAGGGAAGAAGAAGAAGAGTTTGGATTTATATCCCCCCTTTCTCTCCTGCAGGAGACTCAAAGGGGCTGACAAACTCCTCGCCCTTCCCCCCTCACAACAAACACCCTGTGAGGTAGGTGGGGCTGAGAGAGCTCCGAGAAGCTGTGACTAGCCCAAGGTCACCCAGCTGGCGTGTGTGGGAGTGCACAGGCTAGTCTGAATTCCCCAGATAAGCCTCCACAGCTCAGGCGGCAGAACTGGGAATCAAACCTGGTTCCTCCAGATTAGATACACGAGCTCTTAGCCTCCTATGCCACTGCACATCCATTCAAACCAGTTGGTTCCTGGGGAATGGCACGATGCCTTTCTATGGGCCCCGGCCGGCTCTGTTATGAATTAGGTCACGAGGGCAGATAGCACCAAACCCCTGAAAAACACAGCCGTGAATCTCCGAAGCTGTTCTTTTTTGCTTGGTCAGTTGTTTGGGGTCACGGAGAGGAAATCGCAGGAGAGGAAATAAACACGGGAGGATCTATGGTTGCTCGAGGCTTTCTGCAAGTAATGTGTCCCCCGATGCAGCAGATACTGGCTGTTATGGGTTTTCCAGGCTGTGTGGCCACAGTCTGGTTGTTTCTGCACAGCCTCCGAAGACGCCAGCCATAAATGTGGGTGAGATGTTAGGAGCAAAAACTACCAGACCCCGGTCCCATAGCCTGGAAAACCCACAACAGTCCGTTGATCCCGGCCGTGAAAGACTTTGGTGAGAGATATCTCCTCTCTTTTCCCATCAGCTAGGGTTGCTAACCTCCAGGCGAGGCCTGGAGATCTCCTGGAATTACAACTAATGTCCAGGCGACAGCCATCGGTCCCCCTCCAGCCCAGCCCCTCTCCTGTTAAGCACAGGATGACTCCCCCAAGATCATGTAGGCTCCCCCAAGATCTGTATACTCCCCCAAGATCATGTAGGGTTGCCACCCTCCAGTTGGTGGCTGGCGATCAGCTGGTATCACAACGGGTCTCCGGATGGTGAGGTCAGTGCCCTCGAAGGAAATGGCAGCTTTGGAGGGCGGAGTCGGTGGCATTATACCGTCCCCCCTCACTCCCACCCCCTGAGTCTCCGACCCCAAAACCTCCGGGAGTTTCCCAACACAGAACCGGCAACCCTAAAGATCGGGGATCACAGCTGTATCAACCGATCCAGTGAAGCGCCGGACAGTCTACGAGGAAGGCAAACGAACGAGAGTCACACAAAAGGATCTTTTGTCCCGGTTGCCGGAGGAGGAAGCGTTCCTGATGGATTGTGCCCCACGTTTTCAGGCACTTCCTCTCAGCATCGGCTTGGACTTCAGCCGGGAACTTCTTGGCATCTGTGTTGGAGACTCTGGGGGCAGGACAGAGAGCTCTAGAGGGCAGTGCGCCTGCGGCCGGAGCAAAGGGCCCGGCGTCAAGGTGGGGTCCAGCCAGGGACTTTGAGCAACGTCACCCCTCTGCCAGTCTTGGGGTCTCCCATAGGAATGACGAGGATTGCGAGATACCAAGAGCCATGCTCCGTTAGACCTGGAGTGGTCAGAAGGTCACTGGGGAGTGACTGGTAACCAAAACCATCAAAGAAGCTCTCCGCTTCTGCTCCGGGGTGGCCATCTTCGTTTTCGTATCCTTTTACCTTTCCAAGCTACTGCAGCGACTTCTCTTTTGCGTGGAGGAGGAGGAGGCAGACGTGCGCTTTGCTCCGGATGGGAAGACGATAGCACCACCACCCTTTCCCATGATTCACCTCTCCTCCTCTCCCTCTGCCTTCACATGTGCACGCACGCACGCACACATACACACAAACATACGCTGCACCCGTGGATGTGAAAGGAGTGTGGTATCAGTCGTGTCCTCCTGCATCAAAGTTTCTGTTGGCCTCTACCAGGAAAGCAAAGAGGTAACTGGAGATGGATTGTTGAAGGCTTTCACAGCCGGAATCAACGGGGTATTGTGGGGCTTCCGGGTTGTATGGCCGTGTTCCGGGAGCATTTTCTCCTGACGTTTCACCTGCGTCTGCACCAGCCAGCCACAGATGCAGGTGAAACGTCGGGAGAAAATGCTACTGGAACACGACCATACAATCCGGAAAACCCACAACACCCCAGGTAACTGGATATTTTTTGACGGCAAGCAAGTCACAGGTGGGGCTAGTGGTCTGCTTTTAGATCTACAAGGCTCCCCGCGGCGCCTGGTGATTTCCCAGAATTGCAACTGATTTCCACACTGGAGATCCGTTCCCTTGGAGAAAACAGCTGCGTGGGCCAGTGGACTCCGTTGCGTGACATCACTGCTGAGGTCCTGCCCCCCCCCCAAAAAAACTCTGCCCTCCCCAGACTCCACTCCCAATCTCCAAGAATTTCCCAGCTCAACGTTGGCAGTTCCATTTGCTTTTGAAAACTCGCTCTGTAATTTGTGACAGCCATTTTGTGACTGGCCCTGCCCACCCGACCAATGTTTTGTGACAGGCTCCGCCCACCAAGACACCATTTTGTGAGCGGCTATGCCCATCGAGCCGCCATTTTGTGACTGGTAGCTCTCAAGGCTCTTGACAAACATTAAATTGTTTCCAGAAATATGACGTCTGCTTTCTCCAGGGCCAGACGAGCTGCAAGAGAGCAGTATTGAGCCCATATAATACCACATAAATAGTTGGTGCCTCTCCAGCTAAGACTAAACAAGGACAGACATCCTCCCAGGCCAGTGGTGGCGAACCCATGGCATGGGTGCCAGAGGTGGCACTCCGAGCCCTTTCTGTGGGCACGTGCAAACAGAGTCCCCCCCCCACACATCTAGGCTGGCCTGGGCCACTGGGCTCAATTAGTATTAAATCTAAGACCTAGTTTTGGGGAAGCAGTGTAGGTAACCCTGTTAAGCGCTGTTAAACCCCACTGATTCTCATGCGAAGAACTAAAGCACTATCCTTTACCTGGGACTAAGCTCGGTTTCTGGCAATGGGGCTTGCTTCTGAGTAAACCCTCCTAGGGTCATGATTCACCCGTTGGAAGAGTTGCACGGTTGCTTCAAAGCAAAACCACCGACTACCACCAAGCTTTCTCCCGAGTAATGCATGCCTCGGAGCCAACTGTTTTTTCTAAACTGAAACCTCAGTATTCAGGTTAAATGGCCGTGTTGGCACTTTGCGATAAAGAAGTGGGTTTTGGGGTTGCAATTTGGGCACTCGGTCTCGAAAAGGTTCGCCATCGCTGTTCTAGGCTGCATGCTCAAGTTTGCTTGAGGAGGACTAGCTCAGTTTTAATGACCATTTCAACCTTCACGAGTTTACTATGACAGTCCTAGAATCATAGAGTTGAAAGAGACCCAAAGGACCATCAAGTCCAATCCCCTGCAATGCAGGAACACACAATCAAAGCACTCCGGATAGATGGCCATCCAGCCTCTCTTTAAAAACCTCCACAGAAGGAAACTCCACCACACTTTGAGGCATTGAATTCCACTGTCCAATAGCCCTTACTATCAGGAAGTTCTTCCTGATGTTTAGGTGGAATCTCTTTTCCTTCACCTTGAACCCATGACTCCTGGTCCTCCTCTCTGGAGCAGCAGAAAACAAGCTTGCTCCCTCGCCAACAGGACATCCCTTCAGATATCTAAACACGGCTGTCATGTCATTTCTTAACTTTCTCTTCATCAAATTACCCTAAAATATAGATTCCTATTGCCTGGTTAGGAGAAGACTTGACTAAGCCACATGAATGATTGCAGAGTTAGAACTACGGAATGGCCATTCTGGATAAAGTAGAAGTTATTTTGGTGCGATGCACAGAAAACGCCCATTGCTGGACTTCATGCGTGCATGCCTATGAGAAAGAAACATTATGGTCGAATCCCCCTACTACCGCCTCTTTAGCCAGGTGGTTCCAGAAACTACAAACTAAATCCAGGTTTGAGGGACTGACCTCCTGCCATGGCTTCTGCGTGCGGGCGGATTCCGCTTTCTGGCGCTCGTTTCTCCCCGTTAACTCCGTGTTCCGGCATAGGACTACCTGGATTTACAAAGTGAAAGCATAGACCCCACCTAACACGGTTCAGAGCTGTTGATCCGGAGGGGAAGGGATGAGGGCTTGAAACCCTGACTTCGTTCCTCGGCCTCTGGAGTGTGAGGCGGAATTTGGGCTTTACACAATCAGCTAACCGAAGTGGATGCACACGCAGCGCTTTCCTTGGCTTTCTTATTACTCTCGCTTTTGCGATCGGCCAGCATGAAGGGGATGCAAATACATTCAAACAGTCAAACGCCAGTAACCTTGAATCACCGTTCGCTAATGGTTGGACACAGGTAACGATTAACTCGCTTTGCAATACAGTTAAACAGTTAAAACGTTGAATTTTTTACACGCTTTGTTTTTTGATGATCAGCGCCTCCTACAGTATGTCAAGTTTCCGCAGTGGGAAAAGGTCCCGCCCTGTCAAGGCACGCCAGCCAATCAGGGGAGACCGGCGAAGTGAGCTCGCCTGGTAGTGGGGATTGCTAAGAGTTCTGCAACCGGGTGTGTCTGCTGTGTGCTCGCTGCGGTGGGGAGGGAGAAACTCCGATGAAGAGGACACAGTTTCACAGCGAACAGGTTTGGATCTGCATGCAAACTTCAAGTGGGGATACGACCATTGTGTCAACCAGACAAGAACTGAACCAGTACCTGATGAGCTGCTTACGTTGCCAACCTCCAGATGGCGCTATACAGAAAGGAAGCCACACCAATATTGCTTTAAGTACACTAGTACTGTTATTCAAACAATCATACAAGCGATCTTTTTATGTAAGCACAAAGTTTCCAAGGAGTATAATTCTCCAATAGCTGTCAACCAAACAAAAATTGGATAGGAAGTCTCCAACAAGAACTGAAACCAAATCTACAATATCGAAAACAAAAGCACCACGGGGTTTTTGACATTGCATACTTGTTTTTGACATTGCGTACTTGATATTGTTTATTTTGGATGTTGTGTGTTTGCTTGAAGGATGCTTAAAGGAGCTGTGCTCACAAAGTCCCTGTGACTGCTTGTAAAATCGTTTGAATCAAAGTGTACTTAAAGCAATATCGGTTGCAGCGGTTAAATGGGGAGATGTATTGTCGCTGCTTCTACAGCCGTGGATTCAAGTCTAGTTGTGGGTTTGAGCCAGTTGTGGTCATTCTGGGTGGATCTTTAATCTCCAAATCGTTTCACTTTGCAACTGTGGCCGGCACCTTCAGGGGTGTATCACAGAGGGAAGTCTGTTACACACTGCGTCCAGAACGTTAGACAAAACGTGAGGAACAAGATCCACCAGACCACACAGCCTGGAAAACCCACCAGAACCAAACGAGGAGATGTTTGCCAGGCCAACTACAGCAGCGGAGGTGAGCTCTGATCAGGTGGGAAAAATTTTAAGGAACAGGCTGCAGTAGCGAGTTAGAAAGTTCCCGAAGATCTGGAGGAGGTATACTTTTTGGTCAACATGTTTTGATGTTACGCACATCCAGAAACACTGATAACGAAATAACAGATTCGATGGTGGGGAAATCATGGTTTGGGCAAATAGGTGACTTCAGGCCACCGAAGCTATAAGGGTTTCCCCTTTTCAGATAAAAATACTTGTAAAGTGTGTTTCCAGATGTGTTTTCTTTAATAATCTTGTTTTGTTTTTGTGACCATTGAAAAAAAGGCCAAAATGCACAAATTCCTTGAGCATGCACAGAGTTCCTTTCCCTCATCACTACATAACTACAATTAGCTCTCCTGTGTATGTTACCAGGGCAGGGAGCAGCTTCCTCATTCTGTTTCCTACCTATCTACCTCTTTGAGCACTCTAACCCAGAGGTGGGATCCAGCAGGTTCTCGCAGGTTCCCGAGAGTAGGTTACTCATTATTTTCCAGTGTAAAAGCCTTGCCGAGAGGGGGCTACTAAATGGGTGATTTTGGTTCTCCGGATTTTTACCTTAGTTGACGCCTCCTTCCCCAGCAGTAGCTGCCATGAACTTGAAGCCAGTTCTTAGCAGGAGGAGCACCGGCGCGCGCGGCAGCTCCGCGCCTGCTGCATTCATTTCCCCGCCTAACGCATTGCGGCATTGAAGCGGCCGCGTCCTTGCTGCAGAAATCCCCAATTTTCCAGGAATGCCCCGCCCCCGGAATGCCCGGCCACACCCCCGACGTGCCCCACCCAGCCCCATTGGCACTACGCCACAGTTTGAATCCCACCACCATGGGAACCTGTTACTAAAAATTTTGGATCCCACCACTGGGTGCATGCCCAGTGTGTTGCGCACCCCTCACCTCCTTGGCTATGCCACTGCCGAGTGCCCAAACTGGGGCAACAGCTCGCGTGCCCACAAAGAGGGCTCTGAGTGCCACCTCTGGCACCCGTGCCATAGGTTCACCACCACTGCCAATATGCCCCCCTGGATGGTACGCCCCTGCAGGCAGGGTAGGTAGCTTCTTCTTTAAAATTACTTGAACACGTAGCAAGGTCTGGAGAAAAAAAATGTCCTGTCCATTTAATAGAATTTTGCGATGTAGCAGTTTGTTCCTGCCGGGCACAGCAATGCCAGGTGTAACCCCCATGCTCAGAATGGGTTGACCCAGAAAGGGGTGGAGACTCAAAGCAGCAGAAGGCTGCAGAGCTCATGTAGTTTGGAGGAGACAAGGCTACCAGACTCGGACCTTGATTTCTATAAGCCCTTAACACCTTGTTAAGGTAACTGCAATGTTGTTGGGAACTAGTGGGAAGGTAGTTGTTTATTTTTGCTATGTTGTATATGTTGGTGTTTATTGTTTCAGGGCTTCTTTTTTGTGGTTGTAATGGGTGAGAGTTCTCCTGGAAACCTTCATCATGTTGAATCCTGTTCACCAACCCTCGGAGTCTTCAGGAGCCAACCCACTTGCAAAGAAGAATTGGACTTGGCAGTATCAGTAGACTGTAAATATTAGGACTTGAAAATGCAACCTGAACAGGACCTTGAAGTGTGATGTTAAATGTTGACGTCATATGTTAAGAAAGTAAACCATGTTGTTTTTAAAATGTGTTGTTGCAAACTCGTTCCAAGTCCTGCCCCACAGAACCCACAGATAGAGGTGACACAGGGAAGCCACAAGAGATGAAGCCGGGGGGGCTCCAATCTGCCCAGCACGGGAGCAATGGCTGGCTGGACTTACGGAGAGGTCTCAACTGCAACCGAGCTGGAAAGAGACGGCCCCCATTGCTGGCAGAAAAAAACGAACGGCACACATGTGGCCTCCACTTTCCTGCCAGCAGGCGAACAAAGAGGACCCGGGACGCAACAGCTTTGCAACCCAGCTGTCCGCCTGGGCTGAGTTTTGCGGCTCTCTTTTCGAAAGGGAGGGGGCGAGGTCGGCTCCCCAGTGAATCATCGGATCCTTAGAGACGCACGGACGACCCTGCCCTCCTCCCAAACCTCCCCTTCCTTCCTGGGGTCTGGCGGCAGCTGGGACGCAGCTGGGGTTTGGCTTTGCCATCAGGTGGGGATCAAATGACCCGGGTTCCAGCCTGCTACGGAAAATGGGGACGCTTCACTAATTGCCTGTTCAAGCCACACGCTGCTTTACGGGGCGGGCCGCTCAGGGCGGGCGAGATGCTGAGCCGGCGCGGACCCTGCGTACAATGTCGTACAAGCCACAAAGCCCTGCTTCCGTGAGTTGAATGTAACTCACACCTGCATGTGGCCCACGGTCTGCGCAGAGTCACACTTCCCTCTCGGGCCTCGTAAGAAGAAGAGTTTGGATTTGTACCGCACCTTTCTCTCCTGTAAGGAGGCTCAAGGTGGCTGACAAGCTCCTTTCCCTTCCTCTCCTCACAACAGACACCTTGTGAGGCAGGTGGGGCTGAGAGAGTCCTGAGAGAACTGTGACTAGCCCAAGGTCACCCAGCAGGAATGTAGGAGTGCGGAAACACATTAGTTCACCGGATAAGCCTCTGCCACTCAGGTATCAAACCCGGTTTTCCAGAATAGAATCCACCTGCAGCAGTGGCGTAGGAGCAGCAGTGGCGTAGGAGGTTAAGAGCTCGTGTATCTAATCTGGAGGAACCGGGTTTGATTCCCCGCTCTGCCGCCTGAGCTGTGGAGGCTTATCTGGGGAATTCAGATTAGCCTGTGCACTCCCACACATGCCAGCTGGGTGACCTTGGGCTAGTCACAGCTTCTCGGAGCTCTCTCAGCCCCACCCACCTCACGGGGTGTTTGTTGTGAGGGGGGAAGGGCAAGGAGATTGTCAGCCCCTTTGAGTCTCCTGCAGGAGAGAAAGGGGGGGATATAAATCCAAACTCTTCTTCTTCTTCTCTTAACCACTACACCACGCTGCCTCCTGTCCCCCACACCTGGTGCAACTCAGACATGCCAGCCCCCCCGACCTTGCAGAAAGCTCCCCCTTGACCCATCCTCTCCCACCCGCTGTCTGATCTTTTGACCTCTTGCCTCCAAATGCCCTGGAGTGTTCTACTGACATCTACAGACTTCTCGTCCTCTTTAGTTCTTTGCAATACAGATTCAGCCTTCCATGTGCCACCGAAACTGCTCTTATCAAAATCGGTCATCTCTTCACTGCCTGTCCAAGCCCAATTTCTAGAACAAGAAGAGTCTGGATTGATACCCCGCCTTTCTCTTTCCCATGTAGTACCTCATAGCTGGGCTTTGACGCTAGGTTGCCAACACCGGGTGGGGAAATTCCTGGACATTTGGAGTCAGGAAAGGGCAGAGTTTGGGGAGGGTTGGGATGCCACAGAATCCACGCTCCAACGTGGCCACTTCTAGGAGGGAAATTGACCCCCTGTTGGCCGGAGATCAGGTGTAATTCTAGAACAGGGGTGTCCAACTCTGCCGTTTCAGATGTTCGTGGACTGCATTCCCAACTGGTCATGCCAGCAGGGGCTGATGGGAACTGTAGTCCACGAACATCTGAAACACCAGAGTCGGACACCTCTGTTCTAGGAGAACTCCAGACCCGACCTGAGTTGGCGACCCTCCTCGATGCCCCTCTCTATTTGAATTCAGAAAATGTTGGGTGGAAGAATGGGAGGCCACGGCGATCTGAGAATGCTAAATGTGAGCTGGCGTTCTATTATTCAACCAAATCTAAGAAGGGTTCCGCCAACAAAGGAGGCCCAGAAGTGGTTGTTTAGGATAGGAGGTCTTCAAACTTGGCCGAGCAGAGCCCTTTCTTTAGTTTGGAAAATTAGTCGTTGCATGCTCCTTTCTCCCAGCGAGCCTTCATAAACCTTCAATCGGGTGCCCGAGACCAATGACTCCTGATCCCACAGTGACGGGCATGAGGTCACAGCCCAGAAAGGCCAACTTCTGGCCCTACGGCCACTCCCCTGGGGACCACGTGGCACTGCAATGAACCTTGTAGCCGGCCCCACATAGATTCTGTGACCTCCCCACCCAGACTACGACCAGCCCTTTCCCCAGTAACCAGACGTAACAGTATCCTTGGTCTTCAATAGCCTTGACTGTCTTGGCTCAGGTTAACAGGTGAGGTATTTTGGGGAGGACGCGGCCTCCTTTTTGCCGGCAGGAGGATGGGGTAGGGGTATTCCCTAGAGCCTGTCAGAGATGCACATTCCGGGGGGAGCAGATATGGTATGGCCTGCCCGGGGCGAGTGGGTGGCGAACTGTAGCTCGGCATAGCCTGTACGGTGAGCTCCCAGAGAGTAAATAGCACCAGATGGTCTGGCTAGCTGTCCTCCCCATCCCCATCCCCATCCACGCACACACACATACACACACACACACGCAAGAGGGCCCAGGTCAACAGAGAGTGGGAGTTGTCAGTGCTGTGGGAAGGTGGACGAGTGAACCAAACTTGTTAACATGAGACCAGAGGGCCCCGCTGCTTTCCAGACCTTTAGCACCTCACCCCGGAGACAACAGGAAGGGAACGCAAGACCGGCTCGCCCTGGTGACTCAGGGGGTCCGGCATAGCCCTCTGCCTCGGGAAAGGCCCCTGCAGCCCCATATTCAGGGGTTCCAGAGCTCCTGGCCACGTCACACCGTGGTCTCGTATTCCAGCAGCTCCTGAGAGGCCTCGACACTGCGGTACTGCAGGCGCGGCGTTGCCGGAGAGGTGTACTCCAGCGCCAGGATGGTCTTACGGAGGCGCCTGTCGATGAAATGGGCATCCCAGGCAGGATACTTCTTCCGAGGCAAGTCAATGCGGATGACAGGACCCTCTGTCCGTGGGGCACGGGCAATGGGGGTTGGGGGCACGCTGGGCCTGACCTGAAAGACTGGCACGCAGCTGTCTCGGTCGCCAGGCACCCCGTCCCTCTCAGCCCCTGTAGTCCTGGGTAAGGAACGCGGGGGGCTGGTGACGACGTCCACGGGGCCCCCCGCGGCACAGGGGACGGCCGTGCGCTCCTCGCTGCAAATGCAGCCGGGGTTCTGGGGCCTGAAAATGGTTCCGTTGGGGTGCAAGAGGCAATAGTAGATGAACATGAAGAAGACCCCTAAGGCGAAGCTGGAGGTGACCACGCAGACGATGATTAAGGCGTTGGATTCGGGGAACCCGCGTGTATCCCGCTGCCAGTACCAGAGCCCCGTGAGGGCAGCGTTCTCCATCAGGGTGATGATGTAGTAGATGGACATGCGGCACCGGCTCCGGCCTTCCTTGACGTTGAACCAGCAGAAGATGTAGATGATGCCCACCACCATGTTGTAGATTATCTCCTCCCACTTGGACATGCAGAAATCCGTCTCGCCCTGGATGATCCAGAAGGTCATGATGCACCAGTGGGTGACGATGAAGATGCCGAAGTAGAGCTGGAACACGGAGGCGAAGAGGGCGAAGGCGATGGCTCGGGCGGCGATCGTGAAGAGGTGCCAGAGGATCTGCACCACGGCCCCCTTGTAGGACATGGGCAGCTTGTCTTCCCGGGAGTCCCGCAGCACCTTCTGGTAGGAAGCAAGAGTCCACGCTAGCGAGACCAGCGAGGCTGAAGCGGAGAGGCCTATTCGAGCAGGGAGAGAGAGAAAAGGGAAGCAGGGAATTAAGGGGAGAGAAATGGTCTCATTGAAGGGCGGATAGAGGCGAGGAACATTAGAACCGGAGCTGGAGAGAAAAATATGTATGTTATAGAACAGTGATGGCAAACCTTTTCGAGACCGAGTGCCCAATTTGCAACCCAAAACCCACTTATTTATCGCAAAGTGGCAACACGGCAATTCAACCTGAATACTGAGGTTTTCGTTTAGAAAAAAACGGTTGTCCCCGAGGCGTGAATTACTCAGGAGTAAGCTTGGTGGTAGCCGGTGGCTTTGCTTTGAAGCAACCGTGCAACTCTTCCAACGGGTGAATCACGACCCTAGGAGGGTTTACTCAGAAGCAAGACCCATTGCCAACAACCGAGCTTACTCCCAGGTAAAGGATCGCACTTTAGTACTTTGCATGAAAATCAGTGGGGTTTAACAGTGCTTAACAGGGTTGCCTACACTGCTTTCCCAAAACTAGGTCTTAGGTTTAATGCTAATAATCGCGCCCAGTGGCCCAGGCCAGCCTAGATATGTGTGTGTGTGTGTGGGGGGGGACTCTGTTTGCATGTGCCCACAGAGAGGGCTCTGAGTGCCACCTCTGGCACCCATGCCATAGGTTCACCACCACTGTTATAGAAGCTTGTACTTCTGAAATTCAGACAGCTTAAAAGCACCAGTAGGTTAACAAATGTAGTGTTGTGAACAAACAACAACCTTGTGTGCTCTGGACTCTAACACAATTTTCATTAAAAAAAATAAGTCAGTTTAGGGAAACTGCAGCTACGTGCAACTAATTTTAGCTATAGACAAAGCTCTTAGAATTTGGCAGAGTCGGAAAAACCTATTAATAAAAAGAGTGTGTCTTAACTACATCAAATTGCACCTGTTAACTAGATGGTACAATTTAAAGTCTGAAGCAACGGGGTCAATGCTACATTGTGATGTATGTTATAGAAGCAAAACAGAACGACGGTGGTTATACCGTGTTTCCCCGAAAACAGGACAGTGTCTTATATCAATTTTTGCTCCCAAAGATGCGCTATGTCTTATTTTCAGGGGATGTCTTATTTTTCCGTGTTCTGTTCGTCGGGCATGCTTCCAAACAAAAACTTTGATACGTCTTACTTTCGGGGTATGCCTTATATTTCGCACTTCAGCAAAACCTCTACTACGTCTTATTTTCCGGGGATGTCTTATATTCAGGGAAACAGGGTAGGATCAAGATATAATAAGAACACGTGTTGAGGCAAATCTTTAGAGGAGGCTATCGAACGAATCGCTGACCGTTTCTGCACAAACCCACAAAACCGCTTGCAAAACATTTGTAAAATGTTTTTGATCCCCCCCCCCTCCCCAATTTGTCTGCATTCACACTTCCGAAACGATTTCTGGCCACCATTTTGTGATCGTTCCTTTGCCGGGGGCTGAAGGGGGATTCTCTGTGGATTCGATGCTACATTGCTTCAAAGACTCGTGCCGGGATTCTCATAGGTTGTGTACGCAAGGCTTCAAAGATTCAACCCCCCCCCCCCAAATAAAAAAGAATGACAAAAATAAACAGGCGAGCCAACAGAGCAGGCTCAGAAAATGGCGCTGAGAAGGAAGCCTGCCACAGAATATGCTGCCACAGGAGGTGGTGATGGCCACTAACCTGGATAGCGTTAAAAGGGGCTTGGACAGATTTATGGCGGAGAAGTCGATCTATGGCTACCAATCTTGATCCTCCTTGATCTGAGATTGCAAAGGCCTTAGCAGACCAGGTGCTCAGGAGCAGCAGCCGCAGAAGGCCATTGCTTTCACCTCCTGCACGTGAGCTCCCAAAGGCACCTGGTGGGCCGCTGCGAGTAGCAGAGAGCTGGACTAGATGGACTCTGGTCTGATCCAGCTGGCTCGTTCTTATGTCCTTATGTTCTTAAGTCCACGGACTGCAGAGAGGTGTGGGAATGTTTTAAAGCTCTCTTCCTGAAAATGTTTTGGCAAAAGAATCACTAAAATACAGGATGTATTTAAGACGTTTTGAGAATGCAAATAAAATGTTTTTTGGGGGGGAAACTATGCAGAACTCCTCCGGGAAACATTTTGTTTCCTGCCACAAAATATGTTGGTATGTGCAGAAAGGGACAATGTTAATCACTTGTTGACGATCTGTGAGTCATTGTCAGATTCAGTGGTATAATAAAAACGTGAGTCACTGTCAGATTCAACAGTATAATCAAAATTGTGTTTCCCCTTAGGAAATGGTGTATTTTCTATTATTTTATAATAAAGCCAAATATTCTGTCACACCACAATGTTATGAAATAGAATAATTCACACTCACACTGACTCATTTGCTATTTTAGATAGTCTAGTGTCCCGACGCGAATTCTCCTTATCGTATCATTATGTTCCGTGTTGCCAGTTTTTTGATATGAAAATAGTTGGAAGTTTGAAAAAAAGAAAAGTTTGGAGGGCAAGCAAGATGGACTGGACATATAGGATGCCTCAACAACAACCCCCCCCCCCCCGGAACATCCTTGTCTTACGAACCCTACGGAGCTGGATAAGGTCCCACAGGAATATGGATATGAAGCAGTCTGAGGAATGCATGCCACCCCTCCCTCCCTCCCTCCCCTCCCCTCCCCTCCCTTCCCCCTCCCTCCCTCCCCTCCCTTGCATGCCACCCCTCCCCCTCCCTTCCTATGCTAGGGCAGGTGGGCCATGTCCAGATGCCGGGCCCCCTCCCTCCCCTTCCTTGCATGCCACCCCTCCCTCCCTCCCCTCCCTTGCATGCCACCCCTCCCCCTCCCTTCCTATGCTAGGGCGGGTGGGCCATGTCCAGATGCTGGGGCCCCTCCCTCCCCTTCCTTGCATGCCACCCCTCCCTCCCTCCCCTCCCTTGCATGCCACCCCTCCCCCTCCCTTCCTATGCTAGGGCGGGTGGGCCATGTCCAGATGCTGGGCTCCCTCCCTCCCCTTCCTTGCATGCCACCCCTCCCTCCCCTCCCTTGCATGCCACCCCTCCCCCTCCCTTCCTATGCTAGGGCGGGTGGGCCATGTCCAGATGCCGGGCCCCCTCCCTCCCCTTCCTTGCATGCCACCCCTCATTCCCTCCCTCCCTTCCCTTCCCTTGCATGGCCCCTCTCCCTCCCCTCTCTCCGTGGGTGGGCCCTTCATTCCATCCCCTCCCTCCCTCCCCTTCCCTTCCCTTGCATGCCACCCTTCCCCCTCCCTTCTACTCCCCAGATAGGGGAGTAGAATTTGACACCCAGTAGCTAAAGGCTCAACTGGGGGCCAGGCCATTGCCTCCCTGTCTAGGTTGGGGTCTTCCTGGGTGCGTTCGGGCCACCTGCCAGGCCTGGGTCTGAACCAGCCAATCAGCTCCTGCGTTCCCACTGGTCTCCGCTCACCTTGCAGTGGCTCGATGTACCTCTGCTGCACCATGATGCTCAGCTGCAGCACCAGCTGTGGGGCACTCTTGAGGAAGGTCTCCAACAGCCGCAGCATGCTGATGTCAGCGCTCTCGAACATCATCCTCCAGTAGAAATGGCGCCGACGATGCTCCGACTGCCAGCGGCTCTGGAGCCCCAGGTACAGGGCTCTGAGGTACCTGCCAGGAACGGGGAGAGAAGAAGGGCCATTATGCATGGAACGCTTGCCCGGGGGCTTTTTGCTGCGCAGTGGGGTTTGTTTGTTTGTTTGTTTGTTTGTTTAATTTGATATACCGCCCCATCCCCGAAGGGATCTGGGCGGTATACAACATAAAATCACATAAAATCATCATAAACATCCATAATTATAATAAAAACAGCAGTTATAATATCCCAAGATGGCACCCCACCTGAACCTAATCCTCTTAGGAGGAGGGGGGAGGGGTAGTGGGTCCCGATGGTATTAGGGACCCATAGATCTTGATAATGGGTCCCACTAATATTGGGATCTCCAACCTGGGAGGGGGCACACTCAGCGGCTGGTTTCTCCAAAAGCCCGGTGGAACAACTCGGTCTTACAGGCCCTGTGGAAATCCCCAAGGTCCCGCAGGGCCCGGACAGCTAGAGGGAGAGTGTTCCACCAGGCAGGGGTCAGAGCCGTAAAGGCCCTGGCCCAAGTGGAGGCTAGCCACATCATTGAGGGGCCAGCTGCATCATTGAGGGGCCAGCCGCATCATTGAGGGGCCAGGGATCTCCAGTAAATTGGCCTCTGCCGAGCGGGGTATCCTCGTGGTTCTCTGCTTACACGCGAGGAGGCACCCTACTTCCTGCTTCTTGACTTGCCTGCTGAACTCTCCTGGGTCTGCTTTTTTAAAAATTTATTCATTCATTCATTCATTCATTCATTCATTCATTCATTTATTTATTTATTTCAACTCACTCTGAAAGGCACACTGTCGCAAGATGGTTGTGAAACCCCATGCGTTACACCACAGGTGTCAAACTCGCAGCCCTCCAGATGTTATGGACTGCAGTTCCCATCACCCCCTGCCAGCATGATGCTGGCAGGGGATGATGGGAACTGTAGTCCATACCATCAGGAGGGCCGCGAGTTTGACACCTGTGCGTTACACTGACAGCTGTTCATGTTCAGTTGTGTAGGGGAAATAGCAGGTGATATATTTTAAAATACACTCGGTCTCTGTGTGTAGATTGCTGTCTAGTTATAGCCAACGTATGGCTGCCCTGTAGAGTTTTCAAGGCAAAAGGCTAGCAGAGGTGGTTTGCCATTGCATTTGTCTGCAGAATGACGGAGGACTTCCTCGGGGTCTCCCATCCAAATTCTAACCAGGTGCCAACACTGCTGAGCTTCTGAGAAAATCTGATGAAATTGCGCTCACTTGGCCATGCAGGTGTAACGAACGAGTAAGGTCCAGTCAAAAGCAACCGTGTTAAGTTCTTTATTGAGCTGGCATTCTTAGTCAGATACAAGCAATGCGAGAACTAACCCCCCAAAACTCAAACAGTCACTTATACGGGCATCAGACAAGCTCCCGCCAAAAGAAGATAAACAATTCAGGTTCTCACACAGAATCTCACACAGACAGTTTCACACAGGCAAGCTAGCGAAAGCAAGATAAGAGATTCCCGTTCCCGGGCGTTCCGCCAGAAACCCCAGCAGGAACTTTTCCAAGGTTGAACTGCAACCTTACATTAGGTCAGGCATAGCAGGCAGAGGCGTAGCTCCAAGGGGACAGGGGGCTCATGCTGCACTGGGCATGCACCCCTGTGGGGGTGTGGCGAGGGTGTTCCAGGGGCGTGGTGTGGCATTCCAGGGCAGGGCGGGGGCAGACGGAGGTGTGGCAGGGCGGAGGATGCGCCAGTGCCCCGGGCGCTGTCCCCCCTCGCTCCGTCCCTGCTAGCAGGTTTTTATTCTAGCCCATAGGTGTCAAACTCGGAGCCCTCCAGATATTATGGACTACAGTTCCCATCATCCACTGCCAGCGTCATACTGCAGCGTCCATAACCTCTGGAGGGCCGCGGGTTCGACACCTATGTTAGCATAAGCTTTAGACCAGAATCCAGTTTGTTACCACCTGTCACGATTCTAGGGAGCTCCCCAAAAGGCATTAATAACAATATGTCCGCAACGCTTTTAGAATATTCAGTATGTTTCCCCACAGTGACGGCCCTCTTGTGGTTTTATGTTGCTGGGGTGGGGGTGCAATTTCAGCAAGGTTGGAAAGATGACGAAATGCCAAGATCAGATCGTGGCGCAAAAAAACAGTAGTTGTGGTCCCAGCGATTATTGGCACGTTGGCTGCCATACAAAAAAATGGCACTTGGACCATCTACATACTGATAAAATCTCCATCTGTCAGTTACAAAAGGCTACACTGCTTGGATCTGCACATATACTGTGCTGATAGATTACAACATCCTAGGTTCTTGGGAAGAACCTGATGCATATTTAAAGCCAGCATGGGCTGAAGTAGTAGTAGTAGTAGTAGTAGTAGTAGTAGTAGTAGTAGTAGTAGTAGTAGTAGTAGTAGTAGTAGTAGTAGTAGTAGTAGTAGTAGTAATGATAATGATGATGATGATGATGATGATGATGATGATGATGATGATGATGATGATGATGATGATGATGATGATAGGAACTGCACATATTCTACGCAAATACCTCTAATATCCTAGGTCCTTGGGAAAGACTCGATATTCAGAGATGAATTCCAGACACTTGTGCTGTGTTGTTATGTGTATAATAATAATAATAATAATAATAATAATAATAATAATAATAATAATAATAATAATAATAATAATAATAATAATAATAATATAGCAGTCCCCAGTGACAGCAGGGTCATTGAAAAAGTACGCGAGAAGGTCACTAGATACCGCAATTTAAAAATCGAGCTTCAGCGTCTATGGCACAAACCAGCTGAGGTCATCCCAGTGGTAATCGGCATGCTGGGTGCCATCCCGAAAACACTAGGGCAGCACTTGAAACATCTTCGAACTGACAAAATTAACATCTGTCAAATTCAGAAGGCAGCCCTGCTGGGATCTGCACAAACCCTACGCTGATACATTACAACTTCCTAGGCCTCTGGGTGAGGCTCGAATTGTAATGAAGGCCAACAACCAGCTAAAGATCTGGCAGCTGTGAAATCTACAACAACAACAACAAACAAACAACAACAACATAGCAGTCCCTGGTGATAGCAGGGTCATTGAAAAAGAACACGAGAAGGTCACTAGATACTGCGATTTGAAAATCGAGCTTCAGCGTCTATGGCACAAACCAGCTGAGGTCGTCCCAGTGGTAATCGGCACGCTGGGTGCCATCCCGAAAACACTAGGGCAGCACTTGAAACATCTTCGAACTGACAAAATTAACCTCTGTCAAATCCAGAAGGCAGCCCTGCTGGGATCCGCACGAACACTACACCGATACATTACAACTTCCTAGGCCTCTGGGTGAGGCTTGAATTGTAATGAAGGCCAACAACCAGCTAAAGATCTGGCAGCTGTGAAATCTACAACAACAACAACAAACAACAACAACATAGCAGTCCCTGGTGATAGCAGGGTCATTGAAAAAGAACACGAGAAGGTCACTAGATACCGCGATTTGAAAATCGAGCTTCAGCGTCTATGGCACAAACCAGCTGAGGTCGTCCCAGTGGTAATCGGCACACTGGGTGCCATCCCCAAAACACTAGGGCAGCACTTGAAACATCTTCGAATTGACAAAATTAACATCGGTCAAATCCAGAAGGCAGCCCTGCCGGGATCCGCACGAATACTACGCTGATATATTACAACTTCCTAGGCCTCTAGGTGAGGCTCAAATTGTAATGAAGGCCAACAACCAGCTAAAGATCTGGCAGCTGTGAAATCTACAACAACAAACAACAACAACAATCATAACAACAACAACAACTATTATTATTATTATTATTAACAACAACAACAACAACAACAACAATAACAATAATACCCATCCACAACAGATCTCAGGTCCCTGATCTACCTTTCTGATACCCCAGAGAACATCTGTCTTGTCAAGATTAAGTTTCAGCTTCATCCAGCAAATTACTAACTTTATGTTCCATTTCTGAACTCCAGCAAGTTTCCTCGGAATTAGGCCGCGCCATTTTGTGATCCGCATTGCCCTGTCGAATTGCACAAAATGGCACGGCCTAATTCCGAGGAAACTTGCTGGAGTTCAGAAATGGAATATAGGCTATACCCCCCTCTTCCAACAGGTAAAATAGACCCCAGATTTTGAGAGGGAGGGGGGGCAGATTGTAGAAACAGTGCAGGAGGGAACGCTCCCCCTCCCAGTGCACCAGGGCTCTGATTTATAATGTTTTCCCTCGAGGCTGCCATTAAAAACCAAAACAGCCACAGGCAAAATGTCCGTTCCTGCTGTCTCCGTCAGAGCCACAGAAGCCAATAAAAGCCTTGACCGTCATGACTCATTTCAGTCGCCTTTCTTGTCTACTTAACCTTATTTATGTCTGCACCTTTCTCCCCCGTGGGGATCCGAGGTGGCTGACATAATCCTCCTGTCTTCCCTTTCATTCTCACAACAACCCTGTGAGGTAGGTTAGTCTGAGAATTTGTCACCCGGTCGGCAGAGGGAGGCTTTGGACCTGGTTCTCCCTGATCCCAGCCTGACACTGTTAAATTGGTTTCAGTGATGTCTCAGTCGCAGCTCACAGCTAACGTCAGCCGGATCGGGGCCTCAATATATAGCCAACTTCTGGGAGTACAATTTACAAGTTAACAAGGATGGGTAATTAATCCGCCAAAGCCCGGTCCCCAGACATAGTCCTCTGCAGCTACAAAGTTAACAACATTTCTAATTACCTCAGCATTGGCACAACACTGTAAAAATTCAAATTTCTGAGCTGTCGGAGGGGGAAAAAACAGATCCTTTGATTAAGAAAAGAGAAAAGTCACTTTGATGTGTTAGATCAATGCAGGAGGCAGCTGAGAAGATAAAGAAGGACTTTGGGTCGGCTTCCACTCTAGTGGGACATAATTGTTCATCCTAAAATCTACACCACCAGCTCTGCTTTAGTGCAAATGTTAATATAGCTCCCCTGGTTGGTTTTCTTGTCTTGGCTTTCATAATGGCTGAAAGAGGGGTCACGTGATGTCCAAATTTCACAGAGGGGGGCTAAAGGCAGCCCGAACCTCTGCATGGGTGAAAAGGGAAAGTTGCCTTTGATTATCCAGCACCCATTGGCAGTGGTGGGATCCAAAATTTTTAGTAACAGGTTCCCATGGTGGTGGGATTCAAACTGTGGCGTAGCGCCAATGGGGCTGGGTGGGGCACGACGGGGGCGTGGTCGGGCATCCTGGGGCGGGGCATTGCTGGGCGGGGCTGTGGCAAGGACGCAGCCGCTGCGCCGGTCCTTGGGCGGGAAACGAATGCACGCAGGCGCAGGCTGCCATGCACGTCGGTGCACCTCCTGCTAGACTGCTTCCAGTTCTGCGCGCTACTGCCAGGAGAGCATTGACTAAAGGCATGCAAAATCAAATGCCAAAATCACCCGTAGTACCTCTCGGCACACACAAATAATGAGTAACCTACTCTCGGGAACCTGCGAGAACCTGCTGGATCCCACCTCTGCCCATCGGTTCAGCTGATGCTCCGGTCACCGGTTCTCGGCTGTTTGGGCCATCGGCTTCCCTATATTACTTCCTAACAGCGCAATCAGGTCTTTGTGCTGCCGCAGTTTCTGTTGCTCACCAGAGCCTGACAGCGGAGGGGGTTTTGAGGGCTAAGAAAAAAAAAGATTGATATTGTGCTATTGCACATTAATATTCTGACAATCGAACAAGCGGCTGGATGGTTTTCGAAGAGTTTTTTAAAAAAACATTTGCAACTTGGAATTGGGCACTCGTGCGCCAACAATCAATCGCCACCGTTCCTGAATTCCCAGCTCTCGTTTTACATTAAAAAAGTAGTTTCTAGCCTTTTTAATTGAGGAGGTACAATAAAAGTTGGGGTTTTTCTCTACTTCGAGGAGTTTCGACACAGCTTACGAACTCCTTTTCCTTCCCCTCCCCCACAACAAACACCTTGGGAAGTAGATGGGCTAAGAGAGTTCTGAGAGAACTGTGACTGCCCCAAGGCCCCCCAGCAGGCTTCATGTGGAGGAGCGGGGAATTTAACCCGGTTCTCCAGATTAGAGCCCGCCACTCGTAACCATTACACACGCTGGCATAAAGTGAAAACTCTGCAGTTTGGTGTCGTCGTTAAGAGTGCCAGAACACATCTGGCAGACCCTGACTTGTGCCGTGGAAGTTTGCTAGAGTGAGCTTGGGCCAGTCACATGCTCAGTCTAACCTACCCTGCAGGATTGTTGTTAGAATAAAATGGAGAAGAGGAGAATAATGAAAGCCACTTTGGAGCCCCTCTGAGGAGAAAGGCAGGGTGCAGAGTCCTAGAGCACAGGTGTCAAACCCGCGGCCCTCCAGATGTTATGGACTACAGTTCCCATCATCCCCTGCCAGCATGATGCTGGCAAGGGATGATGGGAACTGTAGTCCATAACATCTGGAGGCAAATGAGATTATTACCTATGCCCTAAACGTGGTGGCGGAGCCTTTGGCACTCCGGATATTATGGACTACAATTCCCATCAGCTACCCAGCATGGCCAATTGGCCGTATGGCAGGTAATAAAGTATGATCCTAGATGCCGGTCGCCACCAGCATAACCCCTAGAGGGTTATTTTTTGCATTTTTAAAAAATGGTACCTATAGTTGTGCAGTTGCTCTATCATGATTGATTGTCACAATCTCTGCATCTGGGAACGCAGAGATTGTGACAATCAATCATTGGAGTGCAACTGCATAATTATAGGTAACATTTTTTTTAAAAAAGCTAAAAATAACCCTCTGGTGGTTCTGTGGGGAGGGAGGGAATGCCAGACAAACGATGGCTCACAGTTTAGAAGCCGCTGCAACCAGTAAATCAGTCATTTAATCAGATAATTCAGTCAGAAATAAATGCTGCGCTGGCTTTTTATGAAAAACCCCGTTCTTTATTGTTTGTTCCAGTAACCCTTATTGATATAAATGGTTGCCGGTCTGTCTCAGTGACGTCTCACACATGCTCAGGTTGTGGCTGGCGGGTGGGTGGGGGGAACAAGGGGAAAACCTGTTCATCATGCTCTGAAGTCCTTTGGTGGGAACCAAACAGACCAGGTAATCAGCTCACATCTGACTGTTACAATCAGTGGTGGGATCCAAAAATTTTAGTAACAGGTTCCCATGGTGGTGGGATTCAAACAGTTGCGTAGCGCCAATGGAGTAGGGCTGGGTACTTGGGGCATGGCCAAGGGGCGGGGCATTAATAATTTCTCTGCTATTTACTGTAAAAAACTCTTGCTGTAAAAAAAAAGGAAGTTCCTGAAGTCCAGCTGGTGATAACGTCCATCGTTTTAAAGCTCATTACCATAGCGAGTCCTATCGTCTGCCTTAGCAAGAGAAACAACTACTTGGCCTCTGGTGACACCTGTCAGGCTCACTTAATACTTTCAAATCGCAGATTTTTGTTTCTAGAAATCAAAAGAAGGAGACTTTCCTTCAACAAGGAACTTGACCATATTTCTAAAACATGTTTTCAAAACAGCCCAACAGGGAGAATGATCCCGTTTTCTACCTTCGCTAACCAGCCACATAGGAAACAACAGGACTTTATGATTTTTGGAGACCCAATTAGTAACCCCCTCTTGGCACACACAAATAATTAGTAACCCACTCTCGGGAACTGGTGAGAACCTGCTGGATCCCACCTCTGGTTACAATCAAACACATGAAGTTTGAGGGCTGAAGATTTAGAATTATAGAATCATGGAACTGGAAGAAACCACAAAGGGCCATCGAGTCCAACCCCCTGCAGGAACACACAATCAAAGCACTCCTGATAGATCAGTGGTTCTCAACCTTCCTAATGCCGCGACCCTTTAATACAGTTCCTCATGTTGTGGTGACCCCCAACCCTAACATTTATGCATTTTACAGATGGAGAACACTGATGCAGAGAGTCTTAGGCGACCCCTGTGAAAGGGCCGTTTGACCCCCAAAGGGGTCCCAACCCCCAGGTTGAAAACCACTGTGATATATGATCATCCAACCTCCGTTTAAAAACCTCCAAAGAAGGAGACTCCACCACACTCTGAATTTCATTTGTCAAACAGCCTGACAGTCAGGATGTTTTTCCTGATGTTTGGGTGCAATCTCGTTTCCTTCACCTTGAACCCATGACTCCTGGTCCTAGTCTCTGGAGCAGCAGAAAACGAGCTTGCTCCCTCACCAACATGACATCCCTTCAAATATCTACATGCAGTGGTGGGATCCAAAAATGTTAGTAACAGGTTCCCATGGTGGTGGGATTCAAACTGTGGCGTGGCACCAATGGGGCTGGGCGGGGCATGGCCAGAGCGTGGCCGGGCATTCCTGGGCAGGGCGCTGTAGTAGCAAGGACGCATTTCGTCGGAATCCTTAGAAGCAGATGCACGCATGCGCAGGCTGCCACGCATGCGCTGATTAAACTATGCTAGACTGCTCCAAGTTCTGCGCGCTACTGCTGAGAGGAGGGGCGTAACTAAGGCAAAAATCACGTGGCAAAATCACCCATTAGTAACCCCCTCTCGGCACACACACATAATTAGTAACCTACTCTCGGGAACCTGTGAGAACCTGCTGGATCCCACCTCTGTCTACATGGCTATCATGTCACATCTTCTTTTCACCAAACTAAACATCCCCAGCTCCCTAAGTCTCTCCTCATAGGGCATGGATTCCAGACCTTTGACCATTTTGGTTGCCCTCCTCTGGACCCGTTCCAGGTTGTCAATATCCTTCTTGAATTGCGGTGCTCAGAACTGCACACAATATTCCAGGTGACGTTTAACCAGTGCAGAATAAAGAGGTACAATTACATCCCCCGATCTTGACACTATACTCCTATTGATACTATAGAACAGCGATGGCGAACCTTTTCGAGACCGAGTGCCCAAATTGCAACCCAAAACCCACTTATTTATCGCAAAGCGCCAACACGGCAATTTAATCTCAATGCACAGGAGTTTCGAAGTTAATAAAAAATGGTTGAAATCTAAAGTGTAGACACTAAGGAGTAAAGTGGTAGTCAGCTTGGAAACCCCAACTGTGCAGCTCTTCCAGCAGGTGAATCACGACCCTAAAGTAAGGATTTACTCTGAAGCAATGGCCCATTTGCAGCAAACCCAAGAGCTTACTCCCGGAAGTAAAGGATACGCACTATAGTTCTTGGCATGAAGATCAGTGGGAGTTTAATGCTTAACAGGGTTACTTACACAGCTTCCTCCAAAGGCCTGGGTCTTGGGTTTAATTAACAATAAATGGGCCCAGTGAAAGCTAGACCAGCCTAGATGTTTGGGGGGAGGGGTGATTTCCCCCCCACATGACGAATTGTATTTGTGCGTGCCCACAGAGAGGGCTCTGAGTGCCACCTCTGGCACCCGTGCCATAGGTTCGCCACCACTGCTATAGGAGTATCTTGACACTATATTCCTCTATAATTCCCGAAGCCTAAAGAAAGCCCCAAATATTCTGAGATAAAGTATAGTCCGGCGCACTCTCTTTTTTGAACTGTGACCCATCCAAAGCCAGGCTGATTTTGGAGTCTATCAAAACTAGGACCAGGAATCAGGACAGACAGCTTCTACTCTAGAGCTGTGGCGATGCTGAACTCCGCGGCTTCGTGGTGATGTGTTTGGGGCTGTGTAGGGATGGGTGGAAGAAGGGGAAAGTAAAAGGATGGATTATAGGTCACAGAATTGTGTACGCCGAGGGAATGCTGCTGTATATTTAGTTGTGCATGTACAATGACAATAAAATGCTTATGCTTATGCTTACACAGCCCAGAATCACATTGGTTTTCTTGGTTGCTGCATCACACTGCTGACTCATGTTCAGTTTGTGGTCTACTAAGACTCCCAGATCCCTTTCGAATGTAGCGTTGTCAAGCTAAGTGTCCCCCATCCTATATTTGTGCATTTCATTTTTTTCTACCGAAGCATAGTATCTTACATTCATCTCTGTTGAAATTCACAGAATCAAGACAGTGACTAATGGACACCACCCAGACAAAAGATGCCACCACGATGATGATGGAGATAGTCTGGTATCTGGGGAGAACTCTATTGTATAAATTGTTTTTACCATAGAGTTTTGCCTCAAAACTAGAGTGTTTCCCAATCATCACCTATGTCAGTGATGGCGAACCTTTTCGAGACCGAGTGCCCGAATTGCAACCCAAAGCCCACTTATTTATCGCAAAGTGCCAACACGGCAACTCAACCCGAATACTGAGGTTTTCGTTTAGAAAAAACGGTTGGCTCCGAGGCGTGAGTTACTCAGGAGTAAGCTTGGTGGTAGTCGATGGCTTTGCTTTGAAGCAACCGTGCAACTCTTCCAATGGGTGAATCACGACCCTCGAATTTTACTCAGAAGCAAGCCCCATTACCAGCAACTGAGAGCATACTCCCATGTAAAGGATCACGCACCAGATTCTTTTACGCGAATCAGTAGGAGTTCAACAGCTTTAATGTAGAAGTTGCACCTACACTGATTCCACGAGCTGGGTCTTAGGATTTTAGTGCTAATCATTGGAATTTGGTAGCCCAAACCAACCTAGATGTGTGTGTGTATGTGTGTATTATTGTGTATGTGTGTGTAGTAGTAGTATTGTGTGTGAGTTCACATGTATTGTATTGTGTAGTATTATTATTGTAGGGGATTCACGCAGTGAACAAACATGCGTGCCCACACAGAAGGCTCTGGAATTCACCACCTCTGGTACCGATGCCATAGATTCGCCACTACAATATATATAAAAGGTCTCCAATTCCATGTCCTGCAGAGTAACGCTCATTTAATAGTCTGGAGAAGAGAAGGTGAAGGGGTGACATGTTGAAGATGAAGCAAGCTTGTTTTCTGCTGCTCCAGAAACTAGGACCAGGAGTCATGGGTTCAAGGTACAGGATAAGAGATTCCACCTAAACATCAAGAAGAACTTCCTGACCCTAAGGGCTGTTCGGCAGTGGAATTCAGTGCCTCGGAGAGCGGTGGAGTCTCCTTCTTTGGAGGTTTTCAAAGAGAGGCTGGACGAACGTATGTCGAGAGTGCTTTGATTGTGTGTTCCTGCTTTGCTGGGGGTTGGACTGGATGGCCCTTGTGGTCTCTTCCAACTCTATGATTCCATGAACCGGAGACCTTTTGCATGCGAAGCAGAGGCTCATACACATGCCTTAGATTGAATCTTGATCTAACAAAGCCAGCCTAGTCTACTCAGACCGGCAGTGGCTCTCTGGAGTCTCTGGCAGAGGTCTTTCAAGTCACCTACTACCTGGTCCAGAGGTGGGATCCAGCAGGTTCTCACAGGTTCCCGAGAGTGGGTTACTAATCATTTGTGTGTGCCGAGAGGGGGTTACTAATGGGTGATTTTGCCACGTGATTTTTGCCTTAGTTACGCCCCTCCTCTCAGCAGTAGCGCGCAGGACTTGAAGCAGTCTAGCAGGAGGTGCACCGGCGTGCGTGGCAGCCTGCGCCTGCGTGCATTCGTTTCCCGCCCAAGGACCGGCCACAGCCCTGCCCAGGAATGCCCCGCTGCCGGAATGCCCAGCCACGTCCCCGTCGTGCCCCACCCAGCTCCATTGGCACTACGCCACAGTTTGAATCCCTCCACCATGGGAACCTGTTACTAAAATTTTTGGATCCCACCACTGACCTGGTCCCCTCCAACTGGAGATGATTGGGATGGAACTTGGGGCTTTCTGCATGCCAGGCCATGGCTAACCCCACAACATCCTGGTAGATGAAAAGCAGCTTGAAGAAGAACAAGGAGGAGTAGGAGGAGTAGGAGTAGTTTGGATTTCTATCCCCCCTTTCTCTCCTGTAGGAGACTCAAGGTGGCTTACAATCTCCTTTCCCTTCCCCCCACACAACAAACACCCTGTGAGGTGGGGCTAAGAGAGCTCCGAAAAGCTGTGACTAGCCCAAGGTCACCCATCTGGTGTATGTTGGACTGCACAACCTAATCTGGTTCACCAGATTAGCCTCTGCAGCTTAAGTAGCAGAGTGGGGCAATCAAACCCGGTTCTCCAGATTAGAGCGCACCTGCTCTTAGCCACTACACCACGCCGGCTCTCGAGGAGTTCCGAGGAAGGAATTCCAAGAAGCCTTTGCCGGAATGAGCCTTCACCGGCCACCTCGCAAAACACCCGTTGCGCGATGCGCACGGGGCGTTTTGCTCGACGACGAGCGAGGTTCGTCGCCCTGATCAAACGCACCCCAGAGCGAGGCAGGAGCAGCTGGTCCGACAGAGACACATGGAGCTGGAGCGATGAACTAACAGGGCCGGATGACGAAAGGCACTTGGCTCCTGCTGCCGAGAGGACTGTGTGGACCATCTGCCAGCCAATCTGGCTCAGTGGAGGTGCTCAGAGAGAAGCAGCTCTGATTTGCAAAAAGGAAAAAACCACACCCAAACCACCCTTTCCCTCCAGAAGGTTCTTAGGAACAGATCAGTATTGGGGCAGGGATAGACACCCCCCTACCCCGTCTCCCTGTCAGGTCCTCTGGCCCAGAACAGCCTCAGAAGGAACATTTCGACCAACGAGGAGGAGGAGGAGGAGGAGAAAGAGTTTGGATTTATATCCCCCCTTTCTCTCCTGCAGGAGACTCAAAGGGGCTGACAATCTCCTTTCCCTCCCCCCCCCCCACAACAAACACCCTGTGAGGTAGGTGGGGCTGAGAGAGCTCCAAGAAGCTGTGACTAGCCCAAGGTCACCCGGCTGGCGTGTGTGGGAGTGCCCAGGCTAATCTGAATTCCCCAGAGAAGCCTCCACAGCTCAGGCGGCAGAGCTGGGAATCAAACCCGGTTCCTCCAGATTAGATACACAAGCTCTTAACCTCCTACGCCACTGCTGCTCTCCTGTGTTCAAACCCTCTCCTGTGTTCAAAAGCAGAATGTAATCTTTTGAGGAGGAGAAGAATGGTGTAGTCCAGGGATGGCGAACCTTTTTGAGACTGAGTGCCCAATTTGCAACCCAAAACCCACTTATCTATCGCAAAGTGCCAACACGGCAACTAACCCGAATACTGAGGTTTTTGTTTAGAAAAAACGGTTGGCTCCGAGGCGCGCGTTACTCGGGAGTAAGCTTGGTGGTAGTCGGTGGCTTTGCTTTGAAGCAACCATGCAACTCTTCATACGGGTGAATCACGACCCTAGGAGGGGTTTACTCAGAAGCAAGCCCCATTGCCAACAACCGAGCTTACTCCCAGGTAAAGGATCGCACTTTAGTTCTTCGCATGAGAATCAGTGGGGTTTAACAGCGCTTAACAGGGTTACCCATACTGCTTCCCCAAAATTAGGTCTTAGGTTTAATGTTAATAATCGCGCCCAGTGGCCCAGGCCAGCCTAGACATGTGTGTGTATGTGTGTGGGGGGGGGACTATGTTTGCATGTGCCCACAGAGAGGGCTCTGAGTGCCACCCCTAGCACCCGTGCCATAGGTTCGCCACCACTGGTGTAGCCCATTCCTTCAGATCACCGCGCTGGGAAGCTTCTCGCGGGCATTTAACAGGCTGCTTGGGGAAACTGGGTCTTGAACTGGAAGACGCACCTTGGTTTGATCCCATTCTTATGCATAACCACCACATATAAAAGAGAAAGAGAGAGAAATAACCAGATGCCTGTGTCAACAAGAGGAGGGAGGAGAGGGCGGGGGGAAGGGTGGCGTAGGCAGGCCGGCTGGAATTTAGACAACCTGCCCACGCCACCCTCTTACAGCAACGAACGCACGATAGAACATTTTAGACTGGGAAAAAAGAACAAATAAAAGCAAGCCAAAAATTAACCCTGGCTGTCATTGGGAGAACTGACAGCAATTTGGACAAAATCTTGACTCTGTGGAATATGAGAAAAAAATATACTGGTTGGTAGTTTCAAGCAACAAAATATTTGCACTCTGGAACGATTGAAAGACATCTTGTTTGAGCAAATACACATTTCCAAACGAGAGCGCTTTTGAAAGAGGGTGGATTGGAATTTTCCTCCCGATGTTTTTATTCTCTCTTGGCTTTCTTCTTTTGTGTGTGTCAGTGTGTCTGCGTGGAAGGGGGGTTAGCGGTTATTATTAATCAGGACTGTTTTGGATGCATTTGGTTTCCTGAATGTGGTTATGCACACCATTGGGAAATGTTTTGTCCTGACCAGGCTGATAGAGAAATTTGAACAGAGATACTCATTCCATGGGAAAAAAATTACAGATGGATATTCAGAGCTTTGGTCAGGCATGGTATAATTTTAACAAATACATTGCATGGTGTGCATCACACAAATTTAAACCACCGAGAAAGGCCTCATGGTCAAAACACATTTGGTGTGCATATATTTTATGTTATTAATAACAGTATCTGGTCATAGAAAATATCTATTATTATCATTATCATTATCATTATCATTATCATTATCATTATCATTATCATTATCATTATCATTATCATTATCATTATAGATTTCACAGCTGCCAGATCTTTAGCTGGTTGTTGGCCTTCATTACAATTCGAGCCCCACCCAGAGGCCTAGGAAGTTGTAATGTATCGGTGTAGGATTCGTGCGGATCCCAGCAGGGCTGCCTTCTGAATGTGGCAGATTATTATTATACACATAACAGCATAGCACAAGTGTCTGGAATTCATTGCTGAATATCGAGTCCTTCCCAATGACCTAGGATATTAAAGGTTATTATTATTATTGTAGATTTCACAGCTGCCAGATCTTTAGCTGGTTGTTGGCCTTCATTACAATTCGAGCCTCATCCAGATGTCTAGGAAGTTGTAAAGCATCGGCGTAGTATTCGTGCGGATCCCAGCAGGGCTGCCTTCTGAATTTGACAGATGTTAATTCTGTCAATTCGAAGATGTTTCAAGTGCTGCCCTAGTGTTTTTGGGATGGCACTCAGCGTGCCGAATACCACTGGGACGACCTCAGCTGATTTGTTACGCATAGGCAGCTGAAGCTTTCGATTTTCAAATAAAGCGGTATCTGAAGAAGTGACCTTCTGCGTGTTCTTTTTCAATGACCCTGCTGTCACGAGGGGACTGCTATGTCGATGATGGTCACTTTCTTGTCCTCAATCCACGGTGATGTCACCAGTTGTATTGTGGTACCTTCAACACTTTGTCCGTTTGGATTAGAAAGTCCCACAGGATCTTGACCTTCTCATTTTTCCATTACTTTCTCTGGACAATGTTCCCACCAGTTCTTAAGCTGTTCTTATGTTTCGCTAATTCTTGCATAAATTCCAGTGGATCATCTTGGCCACTGAGTTGTGTCTCTGTTTGTACTCAGTCTGGGCAATCCTTACCGTTACTGCAGCAGCTGAGGACATGATCTACAGTTTCCCGTCGAAGCTTCTTTGCACAATCTGCATTTTGCATCATCAAGGATTTTTTAGATTCTGGCCTTGATCAAATTTGTTCCTAATGGCTTTGCTCTTGGAATGGCTAAAATCAGGGAATCAGTTTCCTTTTTTCAGTTGATTAACCACAGCCAGATGCTCTTTTCATTGTATCCAACTTGTCTTTGATTTTCTCCAGAAATTGGCTGTGCAGTGCTTTTGTTATTGTGCCAGCTTTCAGTCCTCATTTTAATCACATTTTTTCTGTATTCTTGTTTTGGTTTTCTGGGTTTGCGCAAAATGTCTGTTCTTCACTTCAATCAATGCCCTGTTCTTGACTTTCCTTCACATAATCGGCCAGTGCATGCTTCTCCTCTTCCACTGTTTGCTGTACTTGCCCAGTAAGCCCACTGCCTCAGATCTCCAGGGAAGGTATAATCTATCAGTATCACTGTGTGGGTGTAAGGCCTGGTGCATTGTCATAAGCTTCGAGTTTTTTCTATCAATGGCTTCCAACTCAGCCTGTGTCCAGTTGATGATTCCCGCAGTGTACCTGATGACGGGGTATGGCCCAGGTGTTGATGGCCTTGATGGTATTCCCGCCGTTTAATTTAGATTTCAAAATTTTCCTGACCCTCTGGGTGTACTCTCTGCTGACAACAGTCTTCACTTGCCCATGCTTGATGTTATCCAGCTGCAAAATGCCCAAGTATTTGTAAGCGGCCTCTTGGTTGCACTTGAGGAGTTGGCCATCAGGCATTTCAATCCCATCACTCTCGGTGATCTTGCCCCTCTTTATTGCCACAGTAGCGCACTTTTCCAGGCCAAACTCCATCAAAATGTCTTTGCTGAATATTCAGACTGCGTTTACTAGTTACTGGATTTCTGTGTCTGATTTCCCATACAGCTTCAAATCATCCATGTACAGCAAATGTGAGATTTTTTTCTGAGTCTTTGGCCATTTGATAGCCCAACTTTGTTTTCTTTAGAATTACTGTTAGTGGGATCATGGCAATGATAAACAGTAAAGGTGATAGTGAATCACCTTAGTGATAGTGAATTAATATTATTAGTGAATTATTATTATAGTTAATTATTATTATTGTTATTGTTATTATACGCATAACAACACAGCACAAGTGTCTGGAATTTATCTCTGAATATCGAGTCCTTCCCGAGGACCTAGGATATTAGAGGTATTTGCGTAGAATATGTGCAGTTCCTAGACGTGCTGCTTTCTGCAGCAGGTGGACTGATGTTCTGTCCAAGTTTAGGCTTTCCAGATGTTTTCCAAGATTTCTTGGAATTCCTCCTAGAGCACCGACTACTAGTGGGATTACTGTTGTTCTTTTTTTGCCACAATTATTATCATCATCATCATCATCATCATCATCATCATCATCATCATCATCATCATCATCATCATCATCATCATCATCATCATCATCATCATCATCATCATCATCATCATTATTATTATGTTAATTTTTATATCACCCTTTCCCTGCCAGAACAGGGCTCAGCGTTTTTCAGTTCCCATGTGTGTAAGTAATTTTACAAACAAGTCCAGCTTTTTTCCACTAGGGAACGTATATATAACTAAAGTTGAGGGATTTTTATGCAGTTTTTAATGTTTCAAAATGGGATGAAAGATTCTGCAATTCTGTGTCAGTTTAGCTTTTCTGGAGCTGACCTTGGTACTTCTACATATAATCGAAGAAACACAGAGTTGGAAGGGACCTATGGGGCCATCTAGTCTAACCCCCGCAAAACGCAGGAAATTCACAACTACCTCCCCCCCACCATTTCCAGCAACCCTCACTCTATGTCCAGACATACGAGGTTTTTCTTCTTTTTTCAACCTCTTTGGCGATCCAGTTTGAAACACGCCTGTCCTGCGGCAGGGAGATCGGATCACAGGATCTATAGGAGGCTTTTACGAGGTGTGTGCTCGGGTTGCCAACACCGGGTTGGGAGATTCCTGGAGATTTGGGGCCTGGCATTTGAGGAAGAGAGAGACTTCAGTGGAGTATCACTATCATTAGAGTCCGCTCTCCAACGGAGCCTTTTTTTCTCCAGAATTGAGTTGGCAACCCTATATGCAACAGATCCCCAATAGATTGCAACTTCGTAAGTGCTCATAAAGAGAGGGAGAAAGAAAATAATCATAAGTTTACGAGAGCTGAATATGAACCGACAATTTATAGGACTACTGGTAGCGAAAGCATCATTCCATTAACGGCACCGTATCTATCTGTAGGACGTTGCAAATACACTGGACACATATGAAAATAATTACTTTTTGCCAGATAATTAACACCATCAATATACCCAGATTCCAAATGTGCGGTTGCCAGAATCCAACAGATAATTGCCTGTGCGTTTGTACACCTCACCATTTCTCCTGAGATACCCCCCGTGGTGTTCTCACAGTGGTTTTGCCCCCACATTCCCAAGTCTACCTTTGCAGCCCTGATTTAGAAACTTGATTTTGGGAGGTTTCCAGAAGCTGAAGTTGACAGCGCCAGGGACCCAATTCGGGCCTGGTTCAGGGCCAACCTTTCATCATGAAATGTGTGACACCAGAGGCAGAGCGCTCAAAGGGACATTTGGGGTCACAATAGAATAGAATAGAATCTTTATTGGCCAAGTGTGATTGGACACACAAGGAATTTGTCTCCGGTGCATATGCTCTCAGTGTACATAAAAGAAAAATACATTTGTCAAGAGAGCAGCCGTGGGAAGGAATTTTCTCCCAGCCCTCCTCTTTGCCCCCATATGGAGTCCCACCTACACTAATAAATTCCACATTATATATGTATATATTTTCTGGGGAGGGTTTGAGCAAGGGTTTTGTGGGATGCTGTGTTAGGAATTAATTGTTGCTTTAATTGTATTAATGGTAATGATTTTGTGACGATTTTATGTATGATGTTTTTATGCTGTACACCGCCCTGAGCCCCTCAGGGATAGGGCGGTATATTAAATTAAATTAAAATATTATATTAAATTAAATTATGATTCTTGACAAATGTATTTTCTTTTATGTACACTGAGAGCATATGCACCGGAGACAAATTCCTTGTGTGTCCAATCACACTTGGCCAATAAAGATTCTATTCTATTCTATTCTATTCTATTCTATTCTAAACAAATAATAATAATAATAATAATAATAATAATATAGGTCTAGTAAGCAATCATAAGAACATAAGAACATAAGAACAAGCCTGCTGGATCAGACCAGAGTCCATCTAGTCCAGCTCTGCTACTCGCAGTGGCCCACCAGGTGCCTTTGGGAGCTCACCTGCAGGAGGTGAAAGCAATGGCCTTCTGCGGCTGCTGCTCCCGAGCACCTGGTCTGCTAAGGCATTGGCAATCTGAGATCAAGGAAGAAGAAGAAGAAGAAGAAGAAGAGTTTGGATTTATATTCCCCCTTTCTCTCCTTGCCCTTCCCCCCTCACAACAAACACCCTGTGAGGTGGGTGGGGCTGAGAGAGCTCCGAGAAGCTGTGACTAGCCCAAGGTCACCCAGCTGGCGTGTGTGGGAGTGATATAGGCTAATCTGAATTCCCCAGATAAGCCTCCACAGCTCAGGCGGCAGAGCTGGGAATCAAACGCGGTTCCTCCAGATTAGATACACGAGCTCTTATCCTCCTACGCCACTGCTGCTGGTAGCCAGAGATTGAATTCTCCTCCATCAATCTGTCCAAGCCCCTTTTAAAGCTATCCAGGTGAGTGGCCATCACCACCTCCTGTGGCAGCATATTCCAAACACCCATCGCAGGTTGAGTGAAGAAGCGTTTCCTTTTACTAGTCCTAATTCTTCCCCCCAGCATTTTCAATGGATGTCCCCTGGTTCTATTATTGTGATGTCCCTGGATGCCCGCCAGCTGGTCACATGGGGGGCAGAGAATCATCCCCCACACCTAGTGGTGGAATCCAAAAATTTTAGTAACAGGTTCCCTTGGTGGTGGGATTCAAACTGTGGTGTAGCACCAATGGGGCGGGCTGGAAGGCCCGAGGGCCACGACGGCAAGGAGTGGCCTTGGCGGGCATTCTAGGCCGGGAGCATTCCACTGGGCGCGGAGGCGCTGTGGCAAGGACGCACTTGGCCGCTGCACCCGGTGCATCCTTGGGCCGGGGAAAGCGAAGACACGCAGGCACAGGCTGCCACGCACGCCGGTGCACCTCCTGCTAGACTGATTCAAGTTCTGCGCGCTACTGCTGAGAGGAGGGGCGTAACTCAGGCCAAAATCACGTGGCAAAATCACCCATTAGTAACCCCCTCTCGGCACACACAAATCATGAGTCACCTACTCTCGGGAACCTGTGAGAACCTGCTGGATCCCACCTCTGCCCACACCCCCTCCCTTGGCCCCGTCTCACCAGGCTGCTCCTTTGGCCGGCGGAGCCCAGCCAGGTAAGTTGGGCGCAAGGGGGCCGGGGGGGGGCTCCCAGAGCAGGTTTTGCCCTGGGTGCCATCCCCCCCACGCCTGTGCATGACACAAACGCAGCCCTGGTTGCCACCAGTGGCGGTTGATTCTTCCTTCCTCCGCTCCCCTCTTTGTGCAAAGGGGAGCGATGATTGTGGCCGAAAGAGAAGGATTAAGCAAGAGGTAGAGAGGTTATAAAGCTCCCTCCTGGCCTAGTAAAGCTGTCACCGAAACAGATGGCGTTGATATCGGATCCATAAAACGCTGCCGGTCGACTCCATTAGCCACCGAGGGGACAGGAGAAAACCTTATTCCAGCACTTTCAGCCCATACATCAGCTCTAAAGAGGGGGGGGGGTGGCACGGCTCCCCCCTCCCCCCTCTTTTACATCAGGGATCTACCACATTTCCTGCTGACCTTCTCCACACAAGGTACCAGATGCCTGGGAGGCTGTCGGCAAAATTCACGACCTCCTGGGGCCTCCATAAGTCAAGGCCCCTTAGCACGTGTGACCTGGGAGATGGTCTCCATGCCGGATGCGATTGGAAGCCTCGGCGGAGACGGAGCAGCCCTTTGCCTGAAAGGGCCTCGGGGATGCACAAATAAAAGCCAAGGCCCGGATCTTGGGAGGCACTCAGGTGGCCCCCTGCCATTTGTTCCCGATAAGAGCCTCCGTCCTCTTCCTTTTCAACACAGATCAATTAAACTCTGATGGCTTCAGAAGGAAAGTTACGATGCCAAGGCTTCTCTGCGGCTTATTTTTATATAATCCACGCACACGCACACTTACACACACACGCAGACACCCGGTTCCCAGATGCCTTTCTGCACAACAAGAAATTCAGATATATGCCACGTGGTCTTTCCTTTATGGGAGGAATATTGAGGACAATAAACATTTAATACGATCAAAAAGTGGGGGAGGGAGATATCCAGATATTCTTTGTGTTTCTTCCCAAATTTATCTGGAATTTAAATAGCTCTATGATTCTTGGATTTGAATATAATTTTGAGTTCATGTTAATGTACATAGATTCGATTTGTAATAATAGACAGTTTGTTTTCAGGAACGATTCACTCTGTAAAGTAGTAGAATAAGAGGAATACCTAAAATAGAAGAAGAAGAAGAAGAAGAAGAAGAAGAAGAAGAAGAAGAAGAAGAAGAAGAAGAAGAAGAAGAAGAAGAAGAAGAAGAAGAAGAAGAAGAAGAAGAGGCGGAGGCGGAGGCGGAGGCGGAGGCGGAGTTTGGATTTATATTCCCCCTTTCTCTCCTGCAGGAGACTTTGTATGCAGTGAAGAAGAAGAAGAAGAAGAAGAAGAAGAAGAAGAAGAAGAAGAAGAAGAAGAAGAAGAAGAAGAGGAGGGAGGGAGGGAGGGAGGAGTTTGGATTTATATCCCCCTTTCTCTCTCCTGCAGGGAGACTCACAAAGGGGCTGAAGAAGCTTAATCTCCTTGCCATTCCCTCCCTCACAACAAACACCACCCTGTAATTAGGTGGGGTAGAGCTGAAGAGCTCCGAGCTGTAACTGTGAGTCACAGGTCCCAGCTAAGTCTTCGGCATGTGTGGGAGTGTACAGGCTAATCTGAATTAGCCAGATAAGCCTCCACAGCTCAGGCGGCAGAGCTGGGAATCAAACCCGGTTCCTCCAGATTAGATACACGAGCTCTTAACCTCCTACGCCACTGCTGCTCCCTTTGAGAGGTAATAGTAAAAAAAAGGGGGAAAATTGATTATACCTCAGGAGTAAGGTTTAAGTTACTAGGAAGACAGTCGTGGTGGGAGAAGTATTAAGGAAAATAAGGAAAAGGAAACATTAAGAGGTGCGAATACCTACCTCAAATTCAAGAAGATGGTGATGAATTATGTAACGTTTTGATATCTGTCATGTTGATTTCCTTATCTTGTATTGAATCAGAAAGTAAATGGATTGTATTTTTAATTTTAATGAATTCTAATTTTAATAAGAGTGGGGGAGGGGAGTCTAAAGGGGAAAGAGTCCAAAGTTGGAACATCCGTTTCTGAAACTGTGGGAAGAGCGCTCAGAGCAGTGGTGGGATCCAAAAATTTTAGTAACAGGTTCCCATGGTGGTGGGATTCAAACAGTGGCGTAGCGCCAATGGGGATGGGCGGGGCATGACGGGGGCGTGGCTGGGCATTCCGGCTGGGGAGCGTGTAATGTTCTCTGTTACTGCTAAAAACTCTTACTGTAAAAAAAAAGTTCCTAATTTCCAGCTGGTATCTTTCTGTCCATATATTTTAAACTCATTCTATAGCTTAAGTCCTATGGGTCTACTGCCAACAGAAACAACTACTTCTCCTCTAATTGACTGCCTGTATCCAAATGCTTAATACTTTCAAATGCTTAATTTTGTTTCCTGCAGAAATCAAGAAGAAGGATGCTTTCCTCAAACAAGGAACTTTACCATATTTCTAAAACATGTTTTTAAAACAGTCCAACAGGGAGAATGATCCCGTTTTCTACCTTCGCTAACCAACCACATAGGAAACAACAGGACTTTATGATTTTTGGACCTAATGGAATTTCTAATGGAAATTCTCGGCACACACAAATAATTAGTAACCCACTCTCGGGAACTGGTGAGAACCTGCTGGATCCCACCTCTGGCTCAGAGGTTATTCTGTCAAAGCGCAGCCACATGGGTCCGCAGAAGAACAGCTAGATTCAACTCCAGGAGAGCCAGCGTGGTGTAGTAGATAAGAGAAGGTGGACTTTAATCCAGAGAACCAGGTTTGATTCCCCACTCCTCCACATGAGCGACAGACTCCAATTGGATGAACTGGATTCGTTTCCCTGTTCCTCCACATGAAGCCTGCTGGGTAACCCTGGGCCAGTCAGTTCTCTCAGAACTCTCTCAGCCCCACCAACCTCACAAAGGGTCTGTTGTGGGGAGGGTAAGGGAAAAGGAGTTTGCAAATCATTTTGAGACTCCTTGCAGAAGAGAAAGGTGGGGTATAAATCCAAACTCCTCTTCCTCCTCTTCTTCTTCAAAACAAACAAGATTCTCAAAGTATAAATTTTTGAGAGTCAAAGCCGCCATCATCAGATACAAGGAGAAACTGAAATCCCGGAGTACTTATACCCCAGTCAGAAGGTGGAAGAGTGCTGCAAAAAAGCGCATTTGGATGCAGAGGGGAAAATGCAAAAATGTTGTGATGCGGCAGCCAAGAAAGCCAATGCGATTCTGGGCTGTAATAGGAGTATAGTGTCGAGATCAAGGGATGTAATTGTACCTCTCTATTCTGCATTGGTTAGACCTCACCTGGAATATTGTGTCCAGTTCTGGGCACCACAATTCAAGAAGGGCTTTGACAAGCTGGAACGGGTCCAGGGGAGGGCAACCAAAATGGTCAAAGGTCTGAAGTCCATGCCCTACGAGGAGAGACTTAGGGATCTGGGGCTGTTTAGTTTGGTGAAGAGAAGGTTAAGAGGAGACATGATAGCCATGTTTAGATATTTGAAGGGATGCCACGTTGGTGAGGGAGCAAGTGTGTTTTCCTCTGCTTCAGAGACAACAAGAAGAAGAAGAGTTTGGATTTATATCCCCCCTTTCTCTCCTATAGGAGACTCAAAGGGGCTGACAATCTCCTTTCCCTCCCTCCCACTACCACAACAAACACCCTGTGAGATGGGTGGGGCTGAGAGAGCGCCGAAGAACTGTGATTAGCCCAAGGTCACCCAGCTGGAATGTGTTGGAGTGCACAAGCTAATCTAGTTTAGTTTTGATTGTGTTTAGTTGTATTATGATTTAATTTTGTTGTACACCGCCCAGAGCCCTTCGGGGATAGGGCGGTATATAAAAATAAACAACAATAAATAAATAAATAAATTAAATAAATTAAATAAGCCTCCACAGCTCAAGTGGCAGAGCGGGGAATCAAACCCGGTTCAGATTAGAGTGCGCCTGTTCTTAATCACTATGCCACTGCTGCTCTACCCACTGCGCCACTGATGCCTGATTTGGGTCCCAATCTTCCCAAAGGCTTACAATTCTTGCACGGCTCAGTCCCCCCGACTTTTCCTGCCAATTAGCTGCCATTCCATTCTGAGCACTGAGGAGTTTCGCAAACCCTGGTGTGAACCGAAGTCCTGACTCTCCATCCCAGCCTTTTGATATATTTCAGTAACACAAAAACCTTGTCTGCGGCTGGCCTGGGGTGGAAAGGGAGAGGTGGGGGGCGGTCAGACTGAAGAAGAGCCCCCCCCCCTCCCAGACGAAGAGATCTAGGGCAGGTAAAGGGCCAACAAAACAGGTTGGAAACACACACACACCTTTTGCAGTTAAGGTGGGAGAGAGCTCTTTAGCGGCTCTGGACGGCTGCGTTACCAAGGACACTGACATGTGACAGACACTGTTAATCCTGGACTGTTAATATTCAGCGGAGAAAGGCGGGGAGGGAGAGAGGAGAGATTCGAAGGGCTTTGGGCCATTTCCCAGGCGCTGGAAGGCAGCTGGGAAGTTGCTGCCGGGCATTGATTCAAGGGGCAGCTGGGTGGGTGGATGCATGAAAGCAAGCAAGCAAGCAAGCAAGCAAGCAAGCAAGGAAGCAAGGAAGCAAGGAAGCAAGGAAGGGAGGGAGGGAGGAAGGAAGGAAGGGAGGGAGGGAGGGAGGGAGGGAGGGAGGGAGGGAGGGAGGAAGGAAGGAAGGAAGGGAGGGAGGGAGGGAGGCAGGCAGGCAGGCAGGCAGGCAGGCAGGCAGGCAGGAAGGAAGGAAGGAAGGAAGGAAGGAAGGAAGGAAGGAAGGAAGGAAGGAAGGAAGGAAGGAAGGAAGGAAAAGGAGGCAGTTAACTTGAACAAGTGTTTTAATAACAAAAACGAGAGTGTGTCTGGCTGTATGCAGAGTGCAATTATATCTACCTATATCTATGTGATGGGAAGTGTCGTCATGTTGCAGCCGTTTGCTGCAGCCTATCTCTGTGTAGGGGCACTGAATTTCCTTGGTGGATCTGCATTCAAGTCCTAACCAGGGCTAATGTTGCTTAGCTTCTGTGATCTGACAATATTGGGCTATACCCTTTTAAAGATAACAATGACTTGAGAATTCATCCGCCATTTTCTGGACCATCTTTGTTCTAGACTGCGCCGCTTGGGTTCTAGTGCCTTGGGGACAGAACTAGGTAGGGACCAGGATGCAAACAGAGCATTCTAGAGCAAAGGAGGTATATACCTTGGATGTATGTAAACAGAGGTTGGATGGCCATCTGTCAAGGGTGCTTTGACAGTATTCCTGCAAGGCAGGGGGTTGGACTTGATGACCCTTGGAGTCTCTTCCAACTCTGCGATCCTATGATTCCCTCCCAGCCTGGCCTGTTTGCATCTCCATGTTTTAGCTGCCCCTTGACCAGTTTAACCAGAGTTATCCCCCTCTCCAGCACCTCCCTCAAATTAGAAGCTGAAAGGCAGGGAGCGATGTCGTGAACTCAAAAACCCTCATCCCTTCTCTGCATGGTCACCCAACAAGAGCAGAGAGATGGAGGAGATCAGCTGAAAGGGCCCTCTGCCCCACTTTCTTTCTTTCTTTCTTTCTTTCTTTCTTTCTTTCTTTCTTTCTTTCTTTCTTTCTTTCTTTCTTTCTTTCTTTCTTTCTTTCTTTCTTTCTTTCTTTCTTTCTTTCTCATCTATCTATCTATCTATCTATCTATCTATCTATCTATCTATCTATCTATCTATCTATCTATCTATCTATCTATCTATCTATCTATCTATCTATTTATTTAGCTTATAGGCCACCTCATCCCCGAAGGGATCGAGGCGGCTCACAGTACGGCTGTTCTACCGGACAGCAAATCAAAACAACACAAAACCTAAACCCATTAAAACCTATGCAGCAATTTCGAGCAACAAATATAGATTAAAACAACAAAAGTTATTTAAAACAGAAGTTGTTTAAAAAACAGGCGCCCGATCTAAAGGCCAAAAGAAAGGGAGGGAGTAGGCAGGGCCCGCAAAGGATTCAGGAAATCAGGCCCAACCAAGATAGAAAAGATGGGAAACAGGCAGCCTCAGTTTCAATGGGCTGCTTTCTGAGGGAATGAGCTAAGGTCTCATGGTTACATGCGCTGTGAGGCCTCCCCTGGCCGTTTCCATTCCATTCCACTCATCCGCCTGGTCCTATCCACATCCATAGCTAGTATGGATGAAAATGTGGGATGGGTGACATCTGGCTTGACAACACTACATGTGAAAGGGATCTGGGAAGTCTTAGTAGACCATAAACGAAACATGAGTCAGCAGTGTGATGCGGCGGCCGAGAAAGCCAATGCGATTTTGGGCTGGATCCATAGGAGTATGGTGTCAAGATCGAGGGATGTCATTGTACCTCTAGTCTGCATTGTTCTCTACCCGTCGAATCCACGTCTGCGCGAGCACGCGCAGAAGGACTATACGCACAAACAGGGAAACCGGGCATTTACAGCAATGCCCCGTCTCCGTTTTGCTCTGTCTCCTCGTATCCACGCCGATATGAGGTGTTGCGGTGCTTTAGACTATTTTTTTACAGGGAAAATCCTTCCAAGTCAGCCCCACGTCTCCACGTACACATGTGGATTTCGGCTCCAAAAGTTTTAAAAAAGGGCTGCGCGCGCATCGCATCGGAGGAAAGGCTCAACGTCACTATCAGCGGCGGGAGAAATACAACCAGATTCACCCCCACAATTCCCCACCACTGAACATTCAGCGCACGTTCTTTTGAAAGGTCTACTTTCTTCCAGGTTCTGAAATAACGCGCCCTGAGGGGTGGGAGGAGCGGCAGAAACGGGGCGAATGTATTTTCGGCGCTGACATAGTGGGTAATGGGCGTCTTAGTTGATAGTTCCATGGGAATGTCAACTCAATGCCTGGCAGCTGTGAAAAAGGCAAACTCTATGCTGGGGATCATTAGGAAAGGAGTTGATGATAAAACTGCAAGGATCGTCATGCCCTTATATAAAGCCGTGGTGCGACCGCACTTGGAGTCCTGTGTTCAGTTCTGGTCGCCACATCTCAAAAAGGATATCGAAGAGATAGAAAAAGTGCAGAGAAGGGCAACGAGGATGATGGAGGGACTGGAGCACCTTCCTTATGAGGAGAGGCTGCAGCGTTTGGGACTCTTTAGTTTGGAGAGGAGACGTCTGAGGGGGGATAGGATTGAAGTCTATAAAATTATGCCTGGGGTAGGAAATGTTGACAGAGAGAAATTTTTCTCTCTTTCTCACAATACTAGAACAGGGGGCATCCATTGAAAATGCTGGGGGGAAGAATTAGGACTAATAAAAGGAAACACTTCTTCACGCAACGTGTGATTGGTGTTTGGAATATGATGCCACAGGAGGTGGTGGTGATGGCCACTAACCTGGATAGCTTTAAAAAGGGCTTGGACAGATTGATGGAGGAGAAGTCGATCTATGGCTACCAATCTTGATCCTCTTTGATCTGAGATTGCAAATGCCTTAACAGACCAGGTGATCGGGAGCAACAGCCGCAGAAGGCCATTGCTTTCACATCCTGCAGGTGAGCTCCCAAAGGCACCTGGTGGGCCACTGCGAGTAGCAGAGAGCTGGACTAGATGGACTCTGGTCTGATCCAGCTGGCTTGTTCTTATGTTCTTATGTTCTTAAACCAGGATACGTGAAGTGCCGAACACGCATCTAATGGGGAGTGGGGAATCGACCTTAATGGAAGGAAACACAGTTTATCGAGAGGGGAGCGGAGCGCAGCGGAATCACCAGAGATTTGCATTTCTAACTCCTCTTCATGAATCTCTCTCTTTTCATCCCGGGAAGCAAATCTTCTCGCCTCTACCTGCAGGGTTTCATAAAACTGAGATTTCATCTTCCGTCGGCTCCCCAGTAAGAACCGCTAGTCCTGATTCGTCATGCATTTGATCATGGAGTTTGCATTTCAACCCAAAAATAATATTTTGATCACACTGACAAGCTGGCGAGGCCTCGCTCGCGCATGCGGGACGGACGTGGCGAGGAATGCGCGGAAAATAAGCAATCGAGGGGAGGGAGCTTTCTCCTGGTTTTCGTGTTTTCACCTTCTTTCAGAAAAAGGCATTTCATTCTCCAAAGCTGATGATGAAGCAGAATCCCCGCAGAGAAGACTCTTGAAGCTAATTACTACGACCATATTAAGTAAGGAGGCAAGTAAGGGAAGCTAATGAGTTTCATTACAACAATTAACATAAAGGTGGAAGATCTGAAGTAAATTAAACCCTGAAGCGGCGAGAGGCGCTGATCCTGCCCTAGAGTGGAGCTGAGCAGTGGGGTAGCGAGGGTTAGGCATGGGGGGGCTGGCGCTCCCGGCGCCACTTTCTAGGGGACGCATTGCAGAGCTGTGCCCCCCCCTCACAACTGTACCCCAGCTCCAAACTCCCTGTGGAGTTCAGTGCAGGGGTGCAGTTGAATACCAGCAAGGGGGGCTCCCCCCACCCCGATTTTCACGTGAAGATTGGAGGTGGGGGGTGGGGCAGACCTGTTGTTGTCCTCAGCTGTCCTGGGCCCAGCTTTAAACTGCAGGCCAGGATCAGACTGAGCACAGAGGCTGACCGACTGTAGCTTTATAGTGTTGGCCAGAGGCGTAGAGGGGGGAAATGGCGCACGGGCCAAAATAGTGCCTGGCCCCACCCCCCTGTGCCCCACCCCTCCCCCTTTCCCCCGCTTCCCCCCAACTCCCCACTTACCTTAGTTTAGCCGGCTGCAAAGTGCAGTCAGCTGAAAAAGGAACTACACTTCCCAGGAGACCTTGCAAGTCCCAAGGGGTGGGGGAAGAGGGAGGGGAAGGGGGAAGGGAAGGGGCGATTTCCTACACACACACACCCGTGTAGTGCCCAGAGTTAGCCATTTTATAAAACTATGCCCCTGGAGCTGAGACTCTGCATCTATTGCTGACATACATACATACATACATACATACAGACAGACAGACAGACAGACAGACAGACAGACAGACAGACAGACAGACAGGCGACAACAGACAGACAGACCGACTGACCACTATGCCTTAGGGCAGGGGTGTCCAACTCTGGCATCCCAGATGTTCGTGGACTACGATTCCCATCAGTCCCTGCCAGCGTGGCCAATTGGTTATGCTGGCAGGGGCTGATGGGAACCGTAGTCCATGAACATCTGGGGTGCCAGAATTGGACACCCCTGCCTTATGGTATCCAACCACACAGCTTTGTTGCCATCTGAAAAGCAGTGTCTGTAGGGTATAGCTCCACCGAACCTGCTGACCTCCCGGCAATAACCAGACTCCTGGGTTCAGAAATTGTTTTATTTTCAGGAACGCCATGAACAGCATTCAAGGAAGCCTTGGGGTAACTGAGCCCCTGTTAGGAGCAGCAGAGCCTGGTCTAGGTAACTCAATGGCAACTTTCAGGTAACCTGATTGATGTAAGCTCTGATTGATCTGTAAAGGGCCTCTCTCTCTTCCTTTCCATTCACATGTTTATTGCTTTGACACTAGATTGTAGATAACTAAGCTAAATAACCCTGAGAAGTTTCCCTGGCTCAGGGAAACAGGATGTGCCTATGAGGGGAGGAAGGGAGGTGGCTGGGTCTATCCCTATCGCAGCCATGGAGGCGCCTGTGCCTCAAACAACTTTTCACACTTTCTCTCGGAAGTTGGGAGGGGGTAATTGGGCAAGGATAAAGAAGCCCAGGAGAGCCAGGTCGAACAGAACTGGTTTTCTCAAGCAAGGTACTTGCTGCCTTTCAATAAATGCTACTGATCAAGAATCGAGAGTCTGGTTGTTGTGGGTTTTCCGGGCTGCGTGGCCGTGGGGCACAGGGGGGCGGGGCCAGGCACCAGGTAGATCTTGTTCCGAACGTTCTGCCTGCACCTGTGGCTGGTATCTTCAGAGGTGTATCACTGTGGACACAGCATGTAACAGACTTCTCTCTGTGATACACCTCTGAAGATGCCAGCCACAGATGCAGGCGAAACGTTCGGAACAAGATCCACCAGACAGCGGCCACACAGCCCGGAAAACCCACAACAACCAATTGAATCCTGCCGTGAAAGCCTTCGACAACACAAAATCCAGAGTCTGTTTATTGGCTTAAGTAGGGTCTGAGACCTAGCAGTCCCGCTACACAATCTCTGGTTATATCCTTTTCCTCAAACACCCCTCCAGTCCCTCTCTTGGCACCCCAGTGGAGTGAAACTGCTAAAGATGTTATCAGGCTGTGCGAAGCCTCTGAGGCCAAAACAGAGATAAGGGCCAGGTGCCGACTGCCTTGAAAGGTAAGAAGAGTTAGAATCATAGAGTTGGAACAGACCCCCAAGGGCCATCAAGTCCAACCCCCTGCGACGCAGGAACACACAATCAAAGCACTCCCAACAGTTAGTGTGCACATGAAAGAAGAAGAAGAAGAAGAAGAAGAAGAAGAAGAAGAAGAAGAAGAAGAAGAAGAAGAAGAAGAAGAAGAAGAAGAAGAAGAAGAGTTTGGATTTATATCCCCCCTTTCTCTCCTGCAGGAGACTCAAAGGGGCTGACAATCTCCTTGCCCTTCCCCCCTCACAACAAACACCCTGTGAGGTGGGTGGGGCCGAGAGAGCTCCGAGAAGCTGTGACTAGCCCAAGGTCACCCAGCTGGCGTGTGTGAGAGTGGCGAGGCTAACCTGAATTCCCCAGAGAAGCCTCCACAGCTCAGGCGGCAGAGCTGGGAATCAAACCCGGTTCCTCCAGATTAGATACACGAGCTCGTAACCTCCTACGCCACTGCACACAAGCACAGGGATCACAGCATAACAAGCCACGCTACCCTGGTACCGCCTTCTCCCGGCCCACTCCACAGTGTCGTGGCAAGAGCCAGGAAAGAGCTGAAACCTCGACAGGGTATTGACAAGAGTCCACCACCCAGAAGAGCCATTTTCTCCAGAAGAAAATGATTTCTGTGGTCCAGAGATCAGTTGTAATTCTGGGAGATTTCCAGGCTCTACTTAGTGATTGGCAGCCCTAACTCATAAGACTGCGTGACAGCCGACATTGTGTGTTCCTGTAAGGCAGGAAGTTGGACTTGACGGCCCTTGTGGCCTCTTCCAACTCTATGATTCTATGATTCCCTGTATCATGTGCACGGCGCACGGCCACCAAATTGGTGCAGTGCAGATAACGGGCCGCCCAGCAGGGGGGATTCTCCCAGGGGGCTCACTTGCACGCAGCGTTTTTGGACTGTCGCACAGCTCCGGTGAACACTTAGTGGGAGCGTCGATGACAGCGATTTGGAGGCAGGCAAGATCGGTCTTTCACCTACGTTATTCTGTCAAGTAACCATCTCACTACATTAATAATAACTTTATTAATTGTTCCTAACCTGCAGACCTTCGACTATCTCTGAACGATACCTAGCTTTTGTTTCTGATGCTATGTACGTTCTTTTAAACCAAGTAATTGCTCAGCCCAAAGAGGAAGAAGAAGAAGAGTTTGGATTTATCCCCCCCTTTCTCTCATGTAAGCAGACTCAACAGGGCTTACAATCTCCTTTCCCTTCCCTCCCCACCCCAAAAACACCCTTGTGAGGTGGGTGGCGCTGAGAGAGCTCTGAAGAACTGTGACTAGCCCAAGGTCCCCCAGCTGGCGTGTGTTAAGATGCAAGGGGTGCACAGAGCTTGAATCTGAGTTCCTAGATAAGCCTCCCACAGCCTTCAAGCTGGCAGGAACAGGGAATCAAAAAGAATCTGCTCCCTTCCAGATTAGAGTGCACCTGCTCTTAAGAACATAAGAACAAGCCAGGTGGATCAGACCAGAGTCCATCTAGTCCAGCTCTCTGCTACTCGCAGTGGCCCACCAGGTGCCTTTGGAAGCTCACGTGCAGGATGGGAAAGCAATGGCCTTCTGCAGCTGTTGCTCCTGATCACCTGGCCTGTTAAGGCGTTTGCAATCTCAGATCAAAGGGGATCGAGATTGGTAGCCACTACGCCACTGCTGCTCCTATAAAGGCATATCATTCGGGACGGACGAGAAACCATTATGAGCACGGCTCCATTCCCAACGCTCGAAGGGCAACAAGGATGATTGAGGGACTGGAGCACCTTCCTTATGAGGAGAGGCTGCAGCGTTTGGGACTCTTTAGTTTGGAGAGGAGACGGCTGAGGGGGGATATGATTGAAGTCTATAAAATTATGCATGGGGTAGAAAATGTTGACAGAGAGAAATTTTTCTCTCTTTCTCATAATACTAGGAACCAGGGGCATCCCATTGAAAAATGCTTGGGGAAGAATTCAGGGACTAATGAAAGGAAACACTTCTTCACGCAACGTGTGATTGGTGTTTGGAATATGCTGCCACAGGAGGTGGTGATGCCCACTCACCTGGATAGCTTTAAAAAGGGCTGGGACAGATTTATGGAGGAGAATGCGATTCCATCATGGCTACTCCATCCTTGATCTCCCCTCTTTGATCTGAGATTGCAAATGCCTTAGCAGACCAGGTGCTCAGAAGCAACAGCCGCAGAAGGCCATTGCTTTCACATCCTGCACGTGAGCTCCCCAAGGCACCTGGTGGGCCACTGCAAGTAGCAGAGTGCTGGACTAGATGGACTCTGGTCTGATCCAGCTGGCTTGTTCTTATGTTCTTATGACCACCCCAGCATCTCCTGTTCTCCCTGCACGGGTGGGTCTCTGGCCTCCTTCGTTGCCATAAAGGCCACTCCTCTCACCCCATAAATGCCCCATAAATGTTAAGACTCGAAACAGACCTGTTGAAAAAGATGTTTCCGTATTCCAGCCATCGCCTCGAGATGAGCCGCGCAGCAAGCGGCCGGCTAAAGAGCCTCATTATGAACCGTCTTTAAAGCGATATAAATAATCCACACCAATTCAGTAGACCCCCACCAGCTCTTTGCAGGCCAGACGGAAGAGTCCTTAAGCGGTTCCAATTTACCGCCCCCCACCCCCGAGAGTTGTGGGGAGGGGACTCTCAAAAGGCAGCCACCCCCACCGTAACCAGATTCATTAATCGCCATTTCTAATATTTGTGTTTTTTTCCAGAAGAGACAATGTGAAGAGAATGGGCCGGGTGCGGAGAGCCACTTATCCAAACCTAATTGATACGGAGTGGAATTTTCCTAAAAGGCAATTTGGGGGATATTAGACCGTAATCCGTGACTTAAACAAAGAGGAGAAATGGCTTTCCCCCCCCGCCCGCCGGTCGCATCCGTTTTAATCCACGGCGCATCTTGTGAAGTCGGATAATGAGGCAGACCTCTGCACGGCAAGTCGGTTTGTGTGATGTCACAGCAGTGTTTTGATGAAAGGCCGCCTCCCCCCGCCCCACCCCCCAAAGTATCCAGCTGGCTGTCTTTGCTCTGGCTCGCTTGCAAGACTCCTAGGAGACAGCGGTGCGTGCAGAGGGAGGGCAGGTTAGGAGGCCAAATCCTGCACCAACAGGGTTGCCAGTTTCTAGGTGTGGGCTGGAGATCTCTTGGCATTACAGCTGCTCCCCAGCCAATGCTCCCCATTGAGAAATCACTTCCCCCTTAGTCTCTCCCCCTCCCTTCCCTTCCCCCAGGGTGGTGGGTCACCACCAGATGACCGGCCACCTCCCCCTCCCCCTTCGCAGGGTGGGTGGGCCACAACCAGGTGATGGGCCCCCTTCCCCTTTCCCCCTCCCTATCTTTCCTCACATGGTGGGTGGGACATGACCAGATGATGGGCCCCTCCCCCATCCCACTCCCTTACCTTTTTCTCCCTCCCCCAAGGTGGGTGGGCCTCAACCAGATAACAGCCCCCCTTCCCTCTCCCTCTCCCTCTCCCTCTCCCCTCCCTTCCCAACTCTTTCCCCCTTCCCCTCCCCTCAGGGTGGGTGGGCCTCAGCAAGATGACAGGCCCAGATCTGAAAAGTTATGCATGAGGCGAATATCTTTTTTTTCTCCTTAAAACTCAGGGCTGCCCAGTGAAGTGAAACCGCGGCAGGTTCGGTCCGGATAAGAGACCTTTCCGCACAAACCTTTTGAAACGTTTTGAGGCAGGAAATAAAACGTTTCCTCCATGGAGTTCCGCATTGTTTCCCCCCTCCCCTTGGTTCTGAAAGTTTTATTTCCAGCCTCAAACCGTTTTCAGTGAATCCCCTTTGAAAACGTTCCTTTGGTGGAAACGTTTTCAAAATGGCTTCCTTTGCTGTGCGATCCATAGACGATGTTTCCCACGTGTCCGCGCCGTCCCTGAACTCCTTCCTCCGCGCCATTTTCATAGCTCACTCCGTGCTCCCGCACCTGGTTTTTTTAGTGGCCCTTTCCCCACTTACCATTTGCTGCGCGCCACTCTCCCCAAATAGTGCGGGGTCCAGCGGCGCTCCCCACGAGTCCGGGCGGCAACAACGCAGCCGCCCCGACTCTGCTGCTCTGGCGTTCCCTCAGCGCGCGTCATTTCTGGCGCTGAAAAAACGGCAGCTATTGATGACCCCGCGCCAGAAATGACTCGCGCTGAGAGTAGCGCGCCGCAAACGGTAAGTGGGGAAAGGGCCATTGTTGCTGTTTGGGTTTTTTTGGGGTGGGGGGAATCTTCGAAGCGTAGATTGTACAAGTGACAGAGAATGGCAGAAAGAAGCTTTGAAGCATCGATTCGACAAACAACGCCGAAAAACGGGGAAAACACCCAATGGCGGTGGTGCATCATTTCGACGGGGTGAGTGCAAACAGACATCGTGGTAAAGGGCAGGGACTGAGAATGCTTTACAAACGTTTTAGGTGATTTGTGTGGAAAAGGCCCAGATAAGGACCGCATGTCTTGTAAGTTTCATAGAGCTCCGAGCTCCAGAGAGCAGTAACTGTGCCATTGTAATTTGGTTGGTTTAAAGCACTACTGGCAAAGGGAAGGCAGAATGGCATACTCTCATCTTCCCTCGGCTTGAAAACTAAGCAAGAACACTACTTGGGGGAAGGACACCAAGCAAGACTTTGCAGAGGAAGGCAGTAGACGGCCATCTCTGCTTCCCACTTGCCTTGAAAGCCCCCTGCCGGGACTGCCGTAAGTCTGGGGTATTTGCAGGGGAGAACAGGATATTAAACCTAATACAATAAAAAGATAAATAAGTCAGTTGTGACTGAATGGCACTTTACACACTTACAACCACAAAGCCGGCATGGTGTAGTGGTTAAGAGCAGGTGCATTCTGATCTGGAGAACCGAGTTTGATTCCCCATTCCTCCACTGGAGTGGCGGAGGCTTATCTGGTGAACTAGATTTGTTTCCCCACTCCGACATTCCTGCTGGGTGACCTTGGGCTAGTCTAGGCTGACCAGCCGTCCCGCTTTTGGCGGGACAGTCCCGCCTTCGCACAATTTGTCCCGCGTCCCACGGGTTCCTTCCATTGTCCCGATTTTGGGGAGGCTGCCGCACTGCCTTCTGGGGCGCAAGGCAGTGCGGCAGCCTCCCGCGCGGGCGGCAGGAGCACGGCCTTCTGGGGCGCTGCCGTTTCCCGCCCTGTCACAGCCGCCTGCCCCCGTCCCGGGTTCACAAGGTGACCATCTGGTCACCTTAGGCTAGTAACAGTTCTCTCTGAACTCTCTCAGCCCCACCTACCTCACAAGGGGTCTGTTGTGGGGAGAGGAAGGGAAAGGAGCTTGTAGGCCACCTTGAGTCTCCTTACAGGAGAGAAAAGTGGGCTATAAATCCAAACTCTTCTTCTTCTACTGGACTCAGATTTTACACTATTCCTGCAGACACATCCGGCTACCTACTAGACACCATCCTAAGCAAAGCTACGTGCCTCTAAGCCAGCTGACTTCAACTGATCCTCCTTTGTCTGAGTGATATCGTATCACCTGCTGTTTCCGACCGCCTCCCCTCCGCCTCTCGAATCCTCCAAAAGACTTAGCGAACCACTGGGCAGGAAGGAAACAAATTAGCCAAATTTGTTCATTTTAGTCCCTGTTAGTTTTTCCTACAACAAAGGATCAATAAATTGGCCTTTTTTAAATTTTTTCCCTGCTGGTTTGGAAATGAATGCTCATCCTGTGCAAATGCCATAGAATCATAGAGTTGGAACGGGCCAGACAGGCCATCTGGTCCAACTTCCTACTTGATGCAGGATCAGCCTGGAGCCGTGGTGGCTAACTTATGGCACTCCAGATGTTCATGGACTACAATTCCCATCAGCCCCTTCCAGCATGGCCAATTGGCCATGCTGGCAGCTGATGTGCAATAGTGATCCACTGAACAGCTGGAGATATAACCACCACCACTGGCCTAACGAGTGATGGCGAACCTTTTCAGGATTCCGGTGTGCCCAAATTGCAAACTCCAAAACCCTTTTATTTATGTAAAGCAAAGTGCCAACATGGCGAATTTAACCTGAATACTGAGGGTTTTAGTGTAGAAAAAGCGGTTGGTTCGTTGGATTGTCGTTACTCGGAGTAAGCGGTGGTAGTCGGTGGCTTTTGCTTTGAAGCAACCGTTGCAACTCTTCCAACCAGTTGAATCATATGACCCTAGGAGGAGGGTTTAGAAGCAAAAGCCATTGCCAGCAAACCGAAGCTTACTCCCAGGTAAAGAATTGCAGCTTTAATCCTTAATGATGAAAATCGAGTGGGGTTTAGCGGTAGCAACAGGGTGACCTACACTGCTTCCCAAAAGGCTGGGTCTTGGTTTTAATGCTAGCTGTCGGTAGCAGCGGCCCAGACCAACCTAGAATGTGGGGGAGGGTGACTCTGTTTGTGTATTGTGCCCACAGAAGAGGGGCTGGGGATAATTAGGAAAGGAAGGGGTTGATAATAAAGCTGCAAGGATGTTGTCATGCCTCATATATTGTACAGCTTACGATGGTCGCGACGGAAGCACTTGGAGTACTGTGTTCAGTCTCTGGTCACCACATCTCAAAAAGGAAGGATATCAAAGAAGAGATAGAAAAAAGAGGTGCAGAGATTAAGAAGGGCAACAAGGATTGATTCGGAAGGATTGGAGCACCTTCCTTGTATGAGGAAGGAAGGCTGCAGCGTTTGGGACTCTTTAGTTTGGAGAAGATGTCTGAGGGGGGATAGGATTGAAGTCTATAAAATTATGCATGTGGGGTTGAAAATGTTGACGAGAGAAATTTTCTCTCTTTCTCTGCTACAATAATACTAGAACAGGGGCATTCATTATGAAAATGCTGGGGAAGAATTAGGACTAATAAAAGGAAACGCTATCTTCACTGGCCGCGTGTGATTGGTGTTTGGAATAATATATGCTGCCCTCAGGTGAGGTGGTGATGGCCACTAACCTGGATAGCTTCTTTTAAAAGGAGCTTGGACAGATTTATGGAGGAGAAGTCGATCTATGAGAAATCCCAATCTTGATCCTCCTTGATCACAGATTGCAAATGCCTTAGTAGACCTGGTGCTCGGGAGCAGCAGCAGCAGAAGGCCATTGCTTTCACATCCTGCATGTGAGCTCCCAAAGGCACCTGGTGGGCCACTGCGAGTAGCAGAGAGCTGGACTAGATGGACCCTGGTCTGATCCAGCTGGCTTGTTCTTATGTTCTTATGTTCTCTGAGCGCCACCTCTGGCACCCATGCCATAGGTTCGCCACCACTGGCCTAGAGCAGGGGTAGGGAACCTGCGGCTCTCCAGATGTTCAGGAACTACAATTCCCATCAGCCCCTACCAGCATGGCCAATTGGCCATGCTGACAGAGGCTGATGGGAATTGTAGTTCCTGAACATCTGGAGAGCCGCAGGTTCCCTACCCCTGGCCTAGAGCATCCCAGACAAACGTTAGTTCAGCCGCTGTTGAAAGACCGCCCGGGTATCTTTTGAGCTCGTAGAAATAGGCAAGCAAGATTTTTCTACCTGCACCTAGCAGAGGCTCAGGCTCTGCTTTGGAAGGCTGTCTCTGGGAATTTGAGGCTGGCTCAGGGGGTCTTGCTCGCTGCCTGCTGGAGGCGCCCCTGTGTGATTCCATTAGCCTCCGCTAGCATATCTGTACATAAAACCATTATAACAAAGGCCCCGTGAAACACCTGCTGTGTTCTCATCCAGAGGAAATGAGGACCCGAAGCGCTTGTGCCAGGAATTTGGCACAGCTCAGGGAAGTAGAGAAACGAACTATTTTAGAACCATCTGAGAGGCTTTTTTCCCCTGTCAGTCTATTGATAAACCACCACACTCTGCATTAAACAACGTGATAAGAACATTAAGAACATAAGAACATAAGAACTAGCCTGCTGGATCAGACCAGAGTCCATCTAGTCCAGCTCTCTGCTACTCGCAGTGGCCCACCAGGTGCCTTTGGGAGCTCACATGCAGGAGGTGAAAGCAATGGCCTTCTGCTGCTGCTGCTCCCGAGCACCTGGTCTGTTAAGGCATTTGCAATCTCAGATCAAAGAGGATCAAGATTGGGAGCCATAAATCGACTTCTCCTCCATAAATCTGTCCAAGCCCTTTTTAAAGCTATCCAGGTTAGTGGCCATCACCACCTCCTGTGGCAGCATATTCCAAACACCAATCACACGTTGCGTGAAGAAGTGTTTCCTTTTATTAGTCCCAATTCTTCCCCCAGCATTTCTTCAATGGATGCCCTGGTTCCTGGTATTAGTATTGAGAAGAAAAATTCTATACTCTCGTCAACGTTTACTCTACCCATGCATAATTTTATAGACTTCTAATCATATCCCCCTCAGGCGCCTCTCTCCAAAGAGTCCCCAACATGCTAGCCATACTCTCCTCGCATAAGGAAGGTGCTCCAGCCCCCTCAATCATCCCTCGTTGCTCTTCTCTGCACTTTTCTATATCTCTTCGATATCGCTTTTTTGAGATGTGGCGACCAGAACTGGACCACAAGTACTCCAAGTCGCAGCGGTCGCACCACTGCTTTATATGGGCATGATGACAATCCCTTGCGGAACAGTTTTATTATCCTAACTCCCTTTCTAATGATCCCCAGCATATAGTTTGCCGTTTTCACAGCTGCCATGCATTGAGTTGACAGTCCAGCGGAACTATCAACCAAGACGCCTAAAATCCGCTTTCCTGGTCTGTGACTGATAGCACCGACCCCTGTAGCGTGTATGTGAAGTTTGGATTTTCTGCCCCTATGTGCATTACCAAAGTACATAAAAACCCTGCTGGATCAGACCATCTAGACCAGGATCCTGTCTCATTCAGTGGTCAATCAGTTCCTCTGGAGGTCCAAGACATAGTGGCTGAGGTCTTCATAAGAACGTCAGAAGACTCCTGCTGGATCAGACCAGTGATCTATCCAGCACAGTGTCCGGTCTCACATAGAGGTCCACCAGACAGCCAACAACCAGGCACAGGGGCCAAACCTTCATATGAACATCAGAAGAGTTCTGCCGGATCAGACCAGCAAAGGTCCATCTAGCCCAGCATCCTGTCTCACTCAGTGGCCATCCAGTGCCTCTGGAGAGCCACCAAAAAGATTACAGACAGGACCTTAGTGTTGCACTTCGAGGAAGGATAAGGCGTACCGGATGTTCCTGGCAACTCTTAAACTTTCCAGAAAGACAGCATATGGTGTTGGTATTGGTTAAAGAGCAGGCACTCTAATCCTGGGGAACGGGGTTTGATCCCCAAGCTCTGCCACCCGAGCTGTGGAGCTTATCTGGTGAACCCAGCATTAGCCTGTGCGCTCCAACACCCATACCCACCTGGGTGACCTTGGGCTCGTCACAGTTCTTTGGCACTCTCTCAGCCCCACCCACCTCATAGGGTGTTTGTGGGGGGGGGGGAGATTCTAAGGCCCTTTGAGTCTCCTTACAGGAGAGAAAGGGGGGATATAAATCCAAACTCCTCTTCTTATCAGAGCTTGCAGCTGAAAAGGTTCAAAAGCAGTGGTGGGATCCAAAAAACAGGTTCCCATGGTGGTCAGTTAGAAACTGTGAAGCGTGTAGCACCAATGAGGCTGGGCGTAGGCACAACAGAGTGGCCTGGAATTCTGGGAGCGAGGTATCTCAATGGGGCTGTGTAAGGGCAATATAGCGTAGTGCCTCGTCCTTGACGGCCGAAGCGAACGTGCACCGCAGGAAGCATGAGCTGCCACTGCGCCCGGTGCACCTCCTGCTAGACTGCTTCACGTTCATAAGCTACACTGCTTTTGAGGAGGCATAACTATAAGGCTAAAAAAAATCACGTGGCAGAATGCCCATTAGTAACCTCTTTCGGCACACAAATGATTGAAGTAACCTACTCGGGGAACCTGTGAAGAACCTGCTGGATCCCACCTCTGTCTGCAAAGGCAGTAAAGGAGGGAGGAGTCAGATGTAGGAGCAGGAGGTAACCAAAAGATCATCTAAGCACGAAGCAAAACGAACATGATGTTGAAAACAAACTGGAATAAAAAATGGCCATAATAAAATGAGGAATAGCCTTTCAGACGGAAATAGCCAGCGGATGGCACCTCCAGAGAGCCGCACGTGTGTGAACTGTGCCAACATGGCAAACAAGGGCTTTTGAGACAGAAACAGGGAACAGAGAGACCTTTTCTGGGGGGCTGCTGGTGCAGAGGAGCTCCTGGACTGTGGTGGTCTCTCGTCCAAGTTCTAACAAGGACAAACCCTGCTGAGCAGCTGAGATGACGCTGATATGGGCTACTCTGGCCAGGCCACAGACAATCAGAGACGCTTTAAACTAGGTGCTACCGCTAGCTCTGGAATAGCGATGGCATTGTTGTGTATTTTATATAGAGACCAGGATAATCCATTATGAAAATGCTGGGGGGAAGAATTAGGACTAATAAAAGGAAACACTTCTTCACACAACGTGTGATTGGTGTTTGGAATATGCTGCCACAGGAGGTGGTGATGGCCACTCACCTGGAGAGCTTTAAAAAGGCCTTGGACAGATTTATGGAGGAGAAGTCGATCTATGGCTACCAATCTTGATCCTCCTTGAACTCAGATTGCAAATGCCTGAGCAGACCAGGTGCTCAGGAGCAGCAGCAGAAGGCCATTGCTTTCACCTCCTGCATGTGAGCTCCCAAAGGCACCTGGTGGGCCACTGCGAGTAGCAGAGTGCTGGACTAGATGGACTCTGGTCTGATCCAGCAGGCTAGTTCTTATGTTCTTATGTTCTTATTAGATTTATTCCCTGCCCTTTCCCGACACAAGCCAAGCTCAGGGCAGCTAACGACAAACACAGTATACAAAAGTCAACACATTAAGAAACGAACTGCAAACACACGCACGCACGCGCACACACACAAACATATAAATATTTAAAAACCTTCAATATTTAAATTAGCTAAAATGTTGCCACAAAGATTATTTCCTTGTTACGGCAAGTTAATAATAGGGGGAATCGTTCTAGCGTTCCTTTCTCCAACTCTGGTTTCATCTTAGAACTAGAGCTAAGAAGGGAAAAGTACAAGCAGTGGACAGAATCCAGATAAGTCTATCAATGCACACATAATAGACTTTGGCCACTATATCTGGTGGATTGGGGGGGGGGATGGGTTTTATCACCATCTGAGTTTTATTCTGGTTTTATTTTAATGTTGTACTGTTATAGGTTTTAATATTGTTATTATTACTTGTTATATTACATTGTACGTTGCCCTGAGCCCTTCGGGGGAGGGTGGCTGAAAAGGTCCAAAGTATGTATGTATGTATGTATGTACGTACGAACGAACGAACGAACGAACGAACGAACGAACGAACGAACGAACGAACGAACGAAATATATGGCAAACTGAGACAAACGTGTATTGTCGAAGGCTTTCACGGCCGGATTCAACTGGTTCTGGTGGGTTTTACAGGCTGTGTGGCCATGGTCTGGTGGATCTTGTTCCTAACGTTTCGCCTGCATCTGTGGCTGGCATCTTCAGAGGTGTATCACAGAGGGAAGTCTGTTCCACACATCTTCAGAGGTGTATCACAGAGGGAAGTCCGTTACACACAGTGTGTAACAGACTTCCCTCTGTGATACACCTCTGAAGATGCCAGCCACAGATGCAGGCGAAATGTTAGGAACAAGATCGTCCAGACCACGGCCACGCAGCCCGGAAAACCCACCAGAACCAGTGAGACAAAAGCAACCGTAAAGTACATGGTTTCACTAAAATGATCTGTCTCAGCTGTCCCGTATGGATGTGCCTTTAATAGTCCAATCCCAAGAAGAGTTACCCCCTATTAAATCCATTGAAGTCAATAGGGTTAGATTGGGCAACTCTGCTTAGGACCACAGTATTAGGGAACCAGACGCTAGACTTCTGCCAAGCAGGTTTGCCCCAGAAGAAATGTCTCTTCCAGAAATCTCTCTCTTCTTCACGCACCCTCCTTTTCTCTCAATCCCTTCCAAGCCAAGAGAAGGATCTCCCACTTTGGTTCCAGAACTTGACTAAAGAGGGCTCAGACCCTCTTTAGGCAGCCCCCTTTTGGCCAGGGCATGCCCTGATGAATGCCAAATTTAAGGCATGAAGAACCTAGGCAAACAGGCTTACTATACAAATAACAGAGACAGTGTGGTGCAGTGGTTAAAGAGTGTCAGACTGGTATCTGGAAGACTCGGGTTCGAATCCCCGCTTGTGTTGTGGAGGATCGCCGGGTGACCTTGGGCCAGTCACACACTCTCAGCCTAACCTCCCTCACAGGGCTGTTGTGGGGATAAAACAGAAGAGAGGAGAATGACGTCAGCTGATTTGGGCCCCCGACAAAGAATCGAACTAACAAGCAAACTATAGCAGATAAGTAAACAGGAGAAAAGTTAAAAGAAGAAGAGTCTTGATTTAGATCTTGCTTTTCTCAGCCCTAAGGAGTCTCGAAGCAGTGTACGAAACTCTTCCTCTTCCTCTCCCCACAGTAGACACCTTGTGAGGTAGGTGAGCCTGAGAGAGTTTGGAGAGAACTCTCACTGGCTCCAAATCACCCAGCAAGCCTCATGTGGAGGAGTGCGGATTAGAGTCCACCCCAGTGGTGGGATCCAAAAATTTTAGTAACAGGTTCCCATGGTGGTGGGATTCAAACTGTGGCGTAGCGCCAATGGGGCGGGGCATGACGGGGGCGGGGGCGGGCATGACGGGGCGGGACATTCCTGGGCGGGGCTGTGGCGAGGACGCAGCCGCTGCGCCAGTCCTTGGGCGGGAAACGAATGCACGCAGGCGCAGGCTGCCACGCACGCCGGCGCACCTCCTGCTAGACTGCTTCAAGTTCTGCGCGCTACTGCGGAGAGGAGGGGCGTAACTAAGGCAAAAATCATGTGGCAAAATCACCCATTAGTAACCCCCCCTCGGCACACACAAATTTGAGTAACCTACTCTCGGGAACCTGTGAGAACCTGCTGCATCCCCCCTCTGGTCCACTCGCTCTGCTTCGGCAGTCTCCCGTCTGAGTCGCTTTTGGGACCTGTCGAGATGGGCCTAGCCCATGCTGCCTTCTGTGCCGTGGATATTCCCCCTTCTGAAAAGTCACACGCTTGACTCAGCTTCAGTCTGCTGGCTGCTATAACCTCTGATCACTTCTCAGAAGGCCTGCCACCTGGCCAGTTAGCCATGATTCCCTGCAGCGGTGACAAAGCCCAGATTACTGCCAGTGTCTGATCAGAAACCAGCCGTGGGCAGACTGCGTGACAGCGCTGAATGCTGCCCTCAATTCCAACCAGGGCAGGCTAAGGGTCTTCTGGCTGACCCGCCTCTAGCAGCCAATGCCCCACACCAAACCACCTCGAATCCTTGGCCAGGTTGGTATTGCCACCTCGCTGGGGATAATTAGGACAGGAGTTGAGAATAAAACTGCAAGGATTGTCATGCCCTTATATAAAGCCAGGTACGACCGCACTTGGAGTACTGTGTCCAGTTCTGGTCGCCACATCTCAAAAAGGATATCGAAGAGATAGAAAAGGTGCAGAGAAGGGCAACGAGGATGATTGAGGGACTGGAGCACCTTCCCTATGAGGAGAGGCTGCAGCGTTTGGGACTCTTTAGTTTGGAGAGGAGACGTCTGAGGGGGGATATGATTGAAGTCTATACAATTATGCATGGGGTAGAAAATGTTGGCAGAGAGAAATGTTTCTCTCTTTCTCACAATCCTAGAACCAGGGGGCATCCATTGAAAATGCTGGGGGGAAGAATTAGGACTAATAAAAGGAAACACTTCTTTACGCAACACGTGATCGGTGTTTGGAATATGCTGCCACAGGAGGTGGTGATGGCCACCAACCTGGATAGCTTTAAAAGGGGCTTGGACAGATTTATGGAGGAGAAGTCAATCTATGGCAACCAATCTTGATCCTCTTTGATCTGAGGTTGCAAATGTCTTAGCAGACCAGGTGCTCAGGAGCAGCAGCAGCAGCAGAAGGCCATTGCTTTCACCTCCTGCATGTGAGCTCCCAAAGGCACCTGGTGGGCCACTGCGAGTAGCCAAATGCTGGACTAGATGGACTCTGGTCTGATCCAGCAGGCTAGTTCTTACGTTCTTATGTTCTTAACCTGACATTTCTTAGATGCTCCACTGCTGAGATTCTGCATTTCCTTTTTTTGCAGCTGGAAATAGGAACATGGTCTCTTGTCTCGAAAAAAATTAAGGTGGCAACTCTAGCTGTTGTTTTAACAGAAGATTAAATGTGTGGGGAAGAATAGCTAAAGCTTTTCATCGCATGGAGGTAAAGAACAGAAGAACATGCAGCTATGATGATTTGGATTAATCACCGCTTGATAGTTCTGCATTTATTAAGGATTTGAATATTTTAAATGTTGGAGGGGGGGGAGGGGTTTTCATTTAAACTCTACAGTGATCTCTATCTCCCTTGTATTGTTGTTATTTGGTTGACTAGTTTAGTGGGCCAATATATAAGATTATAGAATTACTGGAATCTACACATTACTATAACTTAACATCCATTGAATAGCTTGAACCTAGATATTAATGTAAAAACAAATATAAGTTGTTGTTTTTTTCTAAGCTATATCAACCAAGCTGTAACAAGATAAGTGTTTTAACCATTTTTCATTGGGCAGTTGGCATAGCCTCTGATCATTTTGGTTGCCTTTTCTTGTACCCCCTTAAGCTCCACAATATCCTTT